>NW_024056248.1:0-135733 GCF_013401445.1 Tripterygium wilfordii | reverse complement strand
TGAGACATAACTTGTCTATTCGCGTCTTTACCTTACGAAACGTGGCACAGAGGCCTCAACTAGCAAGTTAGACTTTTAAGAGCACTAAATAGAGTACAACGGTCCACATTGATCTTTCGAATTGCTCAACTCTCTCCATAGAGGAGCTTTTCACGATTTTTGTGCAATTTGAGACATAACTTGGTCTATTCGCATCTTTATCTTACGAAACGTGGCACATAGGCTCAACTAGCAAGTTAGACTTTTAAGAGCACTAAATAGAGTACAACGGTCCACATTGATGCTTTGGAATTGCTCAACTCTCTCCATAGAGGAGCTTTTCACGGTTTTGTGCAATTTGAGACATAACTTGGTCTATTCGCGTCTTTACCTTACGAAACGTGGCACAGAGGCTCAGCTAGCAAGTTAGACTTTTAAGAGCACTAAATAGAGTACAACGGTCCACAGTGATCCTTTGGAATTGCTCAACTCTCTCCATAGAGGAGCTTTTCACGTTTTTGTGCAATTTCAAACATAACTTGGTCTATTCGCGTCTTTACCTTACGAAACGTGGCACGAAGGCTCGACTAGAAAGTTAGAATTCTAAGAGCACTAAATAGAGTACAACGGTCCACATTGATGCTTTGGAATTGCTCAACTCTCTCCATAGAGGAGCTTTTGACGTTTTTGTGCAATTTGAGACATTACTTGGTCTATTCGCGTCTTTACCTTACGAAACGTGGCACGAAGGCTCAACTAGCAAGTTAGACTTTTAAGAGCACTAAATAGTGTACAACGGTCCACATTGATGCTTTGGAATTGCTCAACTCTCTCCATAGAGGAGCTTTTCACGTTTTTGTATAATTTGAGACATAACTTGGTCTATTCGCGTCTTTGCCTTACGAAACGTGGCACGAAGGCTCAACTAGCAAGTTAGACTTCTAAGAACACTAAATAGAGTAGAACGGTCCACATTGATGCTTTTGGAATTGCTCAACTCTCTCCATAGACGAGCTTTTCACGTTTTTGTGCAATTTGAGAGATAACTTGGTCTATTCGCGTCTTTACCTTACGAAACGTGGCACGAAGGCTCAACTAGCAAGTTAAACTTTTAAGAGAACTAAATAGAGTACAATGGTCCACATTGATGCTTTGGAATTGCTCAACTCTCTCCATAGAGGAGCTTTTCACGTTTTTGTGCAATTTCAAACATAACTTGGTCTATTCGCGTCTTTACCTTACGAAAAGTGGCACGAAGGCTCAACTAGCAAGTTAGACTTCTAAGAACACTAAATAGAGTACAACGATCCACAGTGATGCTTTGGAATTGCTCAACTCTCTCCATAGAGGAGCTTTTCACGTTTTTGAGCAATTTGAGACATAACATGATCTATTCGCCTCTTTACCTTACGAAACGTGGCACGAAGGCTCAACTAGCAAGTTAGACTTTTAGGAGCACTAAATAGAGTACAACGGTCCACATTGTGCTTTGGAATTGCTCAACTCTCTCCATAGAGGAGCTTTTCACGGTTTTGTGCAATTTGAGACATAACTTGGTCTATTCGCGTCTTTACCTTACGAAACGTGGCACAGAGGCTCAACTAGCAAGTTAGACTTTTAAGAGCACTAAATAGAGTACAACGGTCCACATTGACCCTTTGGAATTGCTCAACTCTCTCCATAGAGGAGCTTTTCACGTTTTTGAGCAATTTGAGACATAACCTGGTCTATTCGCCTCTTTACCTTACGAAACGTGGCACGAAGGCTCAACTAGCAAGTTAGACTTTTAGGAGCACTAAATAGAGTACAACAGTCCACATTGTGCTTTGGAATTGCTCAACTCTCTCCATAGAGGAGCTTTTCACGGTTTTGTGCAGTTTGAGACATAACTTGGTCTATTCGCGTCTTTACCTTACGAAACGTGGCACAGAGGCTCAACTAGCAAGTTAGACTTTTAAGAGCACTAAATAGAGTACAACGGTCCACATTGATCCTTTGGAATTGCTCAACTCTCTCCATAGAGGAGCTTTTCACGATTTTGTGCAATTTGAGACATAACTTGGTCTATTCGCATCTTTATCTTACGAAACGTGGCACATAGGCTCAACTAGCGAGTTAGACTTTTAAGAGCACTAAATAGAGTACAACGGTCCACATTGATGCTTTGGAATTGCTCAACTCTCTCCATAGAGGAGCTTTTCACGGTTTTGTGCAATTTGAGACATAACTTGGTCTATTCGCGTCTTTACCTTACGAAACGTGGCACAGAGGCTCAGCTAGCAAGTTAGACTTTTAAGAGCACTAAATAGAGTACAACGGTCCACAGTGATCCTTTGGAATTGCTCAACTCTCTCCATAGAGGAGCTTTTCACGTTTTTGTGCAATTTCAAACATAACTTGGTCTATTCGCGTCTTTACCTTACGAAACGTGGCACGAAGGCTCGACTAGAAAGTTAGAATTCTAAGAGCACTAAATAGAGTACAACGGTCCACATTGATGCTTTGGAATTGCTCAACTCTCTCCATAGAGGAGCTTTTGACGTTTTTGTGCAATTTGAGACATAACTTGGTCTATTCGCGTATTTACCTTACGAAACGTGGCACGAAGGCTCAACTAGCAAGTTAGACTTTTAAGAGCACTAAATAGTGTACAACGGTCCACATTGATGCTTTGGAATTGCTTAACTCTCTCCATAGAGGAGCTTTTCACGTTTTTGTATAATTTGAGACATAACTTGGTCTATTCGCGTCTTTGCCTTACGAAACGTGGCACGAAGGCTCAACTAGCAAGTTAGACTTCTAAGAACACTAAATAGAGTAGAACGGTCCACATTGATGCTTTGGAATTGCTCAACTCTCTCCATAGAGGAGCTTTTCACGTTTTTGTGCAATTTGAGAGATAACTTGGTCTATTCGCGTCTTTACCTTACGAAACGTGGCACGAAGACTCAACCAGCAAGTTAAACTTTTAAGAGCACTAAATAGAGTACAATGGTCCACATTGATGCTTTGGAATTGCTCAACTCTCTCCATAGAGGAGCTTTTCACGTTTTTGTATAATTTGAGACATAACTTGGTCTATTCGCGTCTTTGCCTTACGAAACGTGGCACGAAGGCTCAACTAGCAAGTTAGACTTCTAAGAACACTAAATAGAGTAGAACGGTCCACATTGATGCTTTGGAATTGCTCAACTCTCTCCATAGAGGAGCTTTTCACGTTTTTGAGCAATTTGAGACATAACTTGATCTATTCGCCTCTTTACCTTACGAAACGTGGCACGAAGGCTCAACTAGCAAGTTAGACTTTTAGGAGCACTAAATAGAGTACAACGGTCCACATTGTGCTTTGGAATTGCTCAACTCTCTCCATAGAGGAGGTTTCACGGTTTTGTGCAATTTGAGACATAACTTGGTCTATTCGCGTCTTTACCTTACGAAACGTGGCACAGAGGCTCAACTAGCAAGTTAGACTTTTAAGAGCACTAAATAGAGTACAACGGTCCACATTGACCCTTTGGAATTGCTCAACTCTCTCCATAGAGGAGCTTTTCAAGTTTTTGAGCAATTTGAGACATAACCTGGTCTATTCGCCTCTTTACCTTACGAAACGTGGCACGAAGGCTCAACTAGCAAGTTAGACTTTTAGGAGCACTAAATAGAGTACAACAGTCCACATTGTGCTTTGGAATTGCTCAACTCTCTCCATAGAGGAGCTTTTCACGGTTTTGTGCAATTTGAGACATAACTTGGTCTATTCGCGTCTTTACCTTACGAAACGTGGCACAGAGGCTCAACTAGCAAGTTAGACTTTTAAGAGCACTAAATAGAGTACAACGGTCCACATTGATCCTTTGGAATTGCTCAACTCTCTCCATAGAGGAGCTTTTCACGATTTTGTGCAATTTGAGACATAACTTGGTCTATTCGCATCTTTATCTTACGAAACGTGGCACATAGGCTCAACTAGCAAGTTAGACTTTTAAGAGCACTAAATAGAGTACAACGGTCCACATTGATGCTTTGGAATTGCTCAACTCTCTCCATAGAGGAGCTTTTCACGGTTTTGTGTAATTTGAGACATAACTTGGTCTATTCGCGTCTTTACCTTACGAAACGTGGCACGAAGGCTCGACTAGAAAGTTAGAATTCTAAGAGCACTAAATAGAGTACAACGGTCCACATTGATGCTTTGGAATTGCTCAACTCTCTCCATAGAGGAGCTTTTGACGTTTTTGTGCAATTTGAGACATAACATGGTCTATTCGCGTCTTTACCTTACGAAACGTGGCACGAAGGCTCAACTAGCAAGTTAGACTTTTAAGAGCACTAAATAGTGTACAACTGTCCACATTGATGCTTTGGAATTGCTCAACTCTCTCCATAGAGGAGCTTTTCACGTTTTTGTATAATTTGAGACATAACTTGGTCTATTCGCGTCTTTGCCTTACGAAACGTGGCACGAAGGCGCAACTACCAAGTTAGACTTCTAAGAACACTAAATAGAGTAGAACAGTCCACATTGATGCTTTGGAATTGCTCAACTCTCTCCATAGAGGAGCTTTTGACGTTTTTGTGCAATTTGAGACATAACTTGGTCTATTCGCGTCTTTACCTTACGAAACGTGGCACGATGGCTCAACTAGCAAGTTAGACTCTTAAGAGCACTAAATAGTGTACAACGGTCCACATTGATGCTTTGGAATTGCTCAACTCTCTCCATAGAGGAGCTTTTCACGTTTTTGTGTAATTTCAAACATAACTTGGTCTATTCGCGTCTTTACCTTACGAAACGTGGCACGAAGGCTCAACTAGCAAGTTAGACTTCTAAGAACACTAAATAGAGTAGAACAGTCCACATTGATGCTTTGGAATTGCTCAACTCTCTCCATAGAGGAGCTTTTGACGTTTTTGTGCAATTTGAGACATAACTTGGTCTATTCGCGTCTTTACCTTACGAAACGTGGCACGAAGGCTCAACTAGCAAGTTAGACTTTTAAGATCACTAAATAGTGTACAACAGTCCACATTGATGCTTTGGAATTGCTCAACTCTCTCCATAGAGGAGCTTTTCACGTTTTTGTGTAATTTCAAACATAACTTGGTCTATTCGCGTCTTTACCTTACGAAACGTGGCACGAAGGCTCAACTAGCAAGTTAGACTTTTAAGAGCACTAAATAGAGTACAACGGTCCACATTGATCCTTTGGAATTGCTCAACTCTCTCCATAGAGGAGCTTTTCACGTTTTTGTGTAATTTCAAACATAACTTGGTCTATTCGCGTCTTTACCTTACGAAACGTGGCACGAAGGCTCAACTAGCAAGTTCGACTTTTAAGAGCACTAAATAGAGTACAACGGTCCACATTGATGCTTTGGAATTGCTCAACTCTCTCCATAGAGGAGCTTTTTACGTTTTTGTGCAATTTCAAACATAACTTGGTCTATTCGCGTCTTTACCTTACGAAAAGTGGCACGAAGGCTCAACTAGCAAGTTAGACTTCTAAGAACACTAAATAGAGTACAACGGTCCACATTGATGCTTTGGAATTGCTCAACTCTCTCCATAGAGGAGCTTTTCACGTTTTTGAGCAATTTGAGACATAACTTGATCTATTCGCCTCTTTACCTTACGAAACGTGGCACGAAGGCTCAACTAGCAAGTTAGACTTTTAGGAGCACTAAATAGAGTACAACGATCCACATTGTGCTTTGGAATTGCTCAACTCTCTCCATAGAGGAGCTTTTCACGGTTTTGTGCAATTTGAGACATAACTTGGTCTATTCGAGTCTTTACCTTGCGAAACGTGGCACAGAGGCTCAACTAGCAAGTTAGACTTTTAAGAGCACTAAATAGAGTACAACGGTCCACATTGATCCTTTGGAATTTTTCAACTCTCTCCATAGAGGAGCTTTTCACGATTTTGTGCAATTTGAGACATAACTTGGTCTATTCGCATCTTTATCTTACGAAACGTGGCACATAGGCTCAACTAGCAAGTTAGACTTTTAAGAGCACTAAATAGAGTACAACGGTCCACATTGATGCTTTGGAATTGCTCAACTCTCTCCATAGAGGAGCTTTTCACGGTTTTGTGCAATTTGAGACATAACTTGGTCTATTCGCGTCTTTACCTTACGAAACGTGGCACAGAGGCTCAGCTAGCAAGTTAGACTTTTAAGGGCACTAAATAGAGTACAACGGTCCACAGTGATCCTTTGGAATTGCTCAACTCTCTCCATAGAGGAGCTTTTCACGTTTTTGTGCAATTTCAAACATAACTTGGTCTATTCGCGTCTTTACCTTATGAAACGTGGCACGAAGGCTCGACTAGAAAGTTAGAATTCAAAGAGCACTAAATAGAGTACAACGGTCCACATTGATGCTTTGGAATTGCTCAACTCTCTCCATAGAGGAGCTTTTGACGTTTTTGTGCAATTTGAGACATAACTTGGTCTATTCGCGTCTTTACCTTACGAAACGTGGCACGAAGGCTCAACTAGCAAGTTAGACTTTTAAGAGCACTAAATAGTGTACAACGGTCCACATTGATGCTTTGGAATTGCTCAACTCTCTCCATAGAGGAGCTTTTCACGTTTTTGTATAATTTGAGACATAACTTGGTCTATTCGCGTCTTTGCCTTACGAAACGTGGCACGAAGGCTCAACTAGCAAGTTAAACTTTTAAGAGCACTAAATAGAGTACAATGGTCCACATTGATGCTTTGGAATTGCTCAACTCTCTCCATAGAGGAGCTTTTCATGTTTTTGTATAATTTGAGACATAACTTGGTCTATTCGCGTCTTTGCCTTACGAAACGTGGCACGAAGGCTCAACTAGCAAGTTAGACTTCTAAGAACACTAAATAGAGTAGAACGGTCCACATTGATGCTTTGGAATTGCTCAACTCTCTCCATAGAGGAGCTTTTGACGTTTTTGTGCAATTTGAGACATAACTTGGTCTATTCGCGTCTTTACCTTACGAAACGTGGCACGATGGCTCAACTAGCAAGTTAGACTTTTAAGAGCACTAAATAGTGTACAACGGTCCACATTGATGCTTTGGAATTGCTCAACTCTCTCCATAGAGGAGCTTTTCACGTTTTTGTGTAATTTCAAACATAACTTGGTCTATTCGCGTCTTTACCTTACGAAACGTGGCACGAAGGCTCAACTAGCAAGTTAGACTTCTAAGAACACTAAATAGAGTAGAACAGTCCACATTGATGCTTTGGAATTGCTCAACTCTCTCCATAGAGGAGCTTTGGACGTTTTTGTGCAATTTGAGACATAACTTGGTCTATTCGCGTCTTTACCTTTCGAAACGTGGCACGAAGGCTCAACTAGCAAGTTAGACTTTTAAGATCACTAAATAGTGTACAACAGTCCACATTGATGCTTTGGAATTGCTCAACTCTCTCCATAGAGGAGCTTTTCACGTTTTTGTGTAATTTCAAACATAACTTGGTCTATTCGCGTCTTTACCTTACGAAACGTGGCACGAAGGCTCAACTAGCAAGTTAGACTTTTAAGAGCACTAAATAGAGTACAACGGTCCACATTGATCCTTTGGAATTGCTCAACTCTCTCCATAGAGGAGCTTTTCACGTTTTTGTGTAATTTCAAACATAACTTGGTCTATTCGCGTCTTTACCTTACGAAACGTGGCACGAAGGCTCAACTAGCAAGTTCGACTTTTAAGAGCACTAAATAGAGTACAACGGTCCACATTGATGCTTTGGAATTGCTCAACTCTCTCCAAAGAGGAGCTTTTTACATTTTTGTGCAATTTCAAACATAACTTGGTCTATTCGCGTCTTTACCTTACGAAAAGTGGCACGAACGCTCAACTAGCAAGTTAGACTTCTAAGAACACTAAATAGAGTACAACGGTCGACATTGATGCTTTGGAATTGCTCAACTCTCTCCATAGAGGAGCTTTTCACGTTTTTGAGCAATTTGAGACATAACATGGTCTATTCGCGTCTTTACCTTACGAAACGTGGCACGAAGGCTCAACTAGCAAGTTAGACTTTTAAGAGCACTAAATAGTGTACAACTGTCCACATTGATGCTTTGGAATTGCTCAACTCTCTCCATAGAGGAGCTTTTCACGTTTTTGTATAATTTGAGACATAACTTGGTCTATTCGCGTCTTTGCCTTACGAAACGTGGCACGAAGGCGCAACTAGCAAGTTAGACTTCTAAGAACACTAAATAGAGTAGAACAGTCCACATTGATGCTTTGGAATTGCTCAACTCTCTCCATAGAGGAGCTTTTGACGTTTTTGTGCAATTTGAGACATAACTTGGTCTATTCGCGTCTTTACCTTACGAAACGTGGCACGATGGCTCAACTAGAAAGTTAGACTTTTAAGAGCACTAAATAGTGTACAACGGTCCACATTGATGCTTTGGAATTGCTCAACTCTCTCCATAGAGGAGCTTTTCACGTTTTTGTGTAATTTCAAACATAACTTGGTCTATTCGCGTCTTTACCTTACGAAACGTGGCACGAAGGCTCAACTAGCAAGTTAGACTTCTAAGAACACTAAATAGAGTAGAACAGTCCACATTGATGCTTTGGAATTGCTCAACTCTCTCCATAGAGGAGCTTTTGACGTTTTTGTGCAATTTGAGACATAACTTGGTCTATTCGCGTCTTTACCTTTCGAAACGTGGCACGAAGGCTCAACTAGCAAGTTAGACTTTTAAGATCACTAAATAGTGTACAACAGTCCACATTGATGCTTTGGAATTGCTCAACTCTCTCCATAGAGGAGCTTTTCACGTTTTTGTGTAATTTCAAACATAACTAGGTCTATTCGCGTCTTTACCTTACGAAACGTGGCACGAAGGCTCAACTAGCAAGTTAGACTTTTAAGAGCACTAAATAGAGTACAACGGTCCACATTGATCCTTTGGAATTGCTCAACTCTCTCCATAGAGGAGCTTTTCACGTTTTTGTGTAATTTCAAACATAACTTGGTCTATTCGCGTCTTTACCTTACGAAACGTGGCACGAAGGCTCAACTAGCAAGTTCGACTTTTAAGAGCACTAAATAGAGTACAACGGTCCACATTGATGCTTTGGAATTGCTCAACTCTCTCCATAGAGGAGCTTTTTACGTTCTTGTGCAATTTCAAACATAACTTGGTCTATTCGCGTCTTTACCTTACGAAAAGTGGCACGAACGCTCAACTAGCAAGTTAGACTTCTAAGAATACTAAATAGAGTACAACGGTCGACATTGATGCTTTGGAATTGCTCAACTCTCTCCATAGAGGAGCTTTTCACGTTTTTGTGTAATTTCAAACATAACTTGGTCTATTCGCGTCTTTACCTTACGAAACGTGGCACGAAGGCTCAACTAGCAAGTTAGACTTCTAAGAACACTAAATAGAGTAGAACAGTCCACATTGATGCTTTGGAATTGCTCAACTCTCTCCATAGAGGAGCTTTTGACGTTTTTGTGCAATTTGAGACATAACTTGGTCTATTCGCGTCTTTACCTTTCGAAACGTGGCACGAAGGCTCAACTAGCAAGTTAGACTTTTAAGATCACTAAATAGTGTACAACAGTCCACATTGATGCTTTGGAATTGCTCAACTCTCTCCATAGAGGAGCTTTTCACGTTTTTGTGTAATTTCAAACATAACTTGGTCTATTCGCGTCTTTACCTTACGAAACGTGGCACGAAGGCTCAACTAGCAAGTTAAACTTTTAAGAGCACTAAATAGAGTACAATGGTCCACATTGATGCTTTGGAATTGCTCAACTCTCTCCATAGAGGAGCTTTTCACGTTTTTGTATAATTTGAGACATAACTTGGTCTATTCGCGTCTTTGCCTTACGAAACGTGGCACGAAGGCGCAACTAGCAAGTTAGACTTTTAGGCGCACTAAATAGAGTACAACGGTCCACATTGTGCTTTGGAATTGCTCAACTCTCTCCATAGAGGAGCTTTTCACGGTTTTGTGCAATTTGAGACATAACTTGGTCTATTCGCGTCTTTACCTTACGAAACGTGGCACAGAGGCTCAACTAGCATGTTAGACTTTTAAGAGCACTAAATAGAGTACAACGGTCCACATTGATGCTTTGGAATTGCTCAACTCTCTCCATAGAGGAGCTTTTCACGTTTTTGTGTAATTTCAAACATAACTTGGTCTATTCGCGTCTTTACCTTACGAAACGTGGCACGAAGGCTCAACTAGCAAGTTAGACTTCTAAGAACACTAAATAGAGTAGAACAGTCCACATTGATGCTTTGGAATTGCTCAACTCTCTCCATAGAGGAGCTTTTGACGTTTTTGTGCAATTTGAGACATAACTTGGTCTATTCGCGTCTTTACCTTTCGAAACGTGGCACGAAGGCTCAACTAGCAAGTTAGACTTTTAAGATCACTAAATAGTGTACAATAGTCCACATTGATGCTTTGGAATTGCTCAACTCTCTCCATAGAGGAGCTTTTCACGTTTTTGTGTAATTTCAAACATAACTTGGTCTATTCGCGTCTTTACCTTACGAAACGTGGCACGAAGGCTCAACTAGCAAGTTAGACTTTTAAGAGCACTAAATAGAGTACAACGGTCCACATTGATCCTTTGGAATTGCTCAACTCTCTCCATAGAGGAGCTTTTCACGTTTTTGTGTAATTTCAAACATAACTTGGTCTATTCGCGTCTTTACCTTACGAAACGTGGCACGAAGGCTCAACTAGCAAGTTCGACTTTTAAGAGCACTAAATAGAGTACAACGGTCCACATTGATGCTTTGGAATTGCTCAACTCTCTCCATAGAGGAGCTTTTTACGTTTTTGTGCAATTTCAAACATAACTTGGTCTATTCGCGTCTTTACCTTACGAAAAGTGGCACGAACGCTCAACTAGCAAGTTAGACTTCTAAGAAAACTAAATAGAGTACAACGGTCGACATTGATGCTTTGGAATTGCTCAACTCTCTCCATAGAGGAGCTTTTCACGTTTTTGTGTAATTTCAAACATAACTTGGTCTATTCGCGTCTTTACCTTACGAAACGTGGCACGAAGGCTCAACTAGCAAGTTAGACTTCTAAGAACACTAAATAGAGTAGAACAGTCCACATTGATGCTTTGGAATTGCTCAACTCTCTCCATAGAGGAGCTTTTGACGTTTTTGTGCAATTTGAGACATAACTTGGTCTATTCGCGTCTTTACCTTTCGAAACGTGGCACGAAGGCTCAACTAGCAAGTTAGACTTTTAAGATCACTAAATAGTGTACAACAGTCCACATTGATGCTTTGGAATTGCTCAACTCTCTCCATAAAGGAGCTTTTCACGTTTTTGTGTAATTTCAAACATAACTTGGTCTATTCGCGTCTTTACCTTACGAAACGTGGCACGAAGGCTCAACTAGCAAGTTAAACTTTTAAGAGCACTAAATAGAGTACAATGCTCCACATTGATGCTTTGGAATTGCTCAACTCTCTCCATAGAGGAGCTTTTCACGTTTTTGTATAATTTGAGACATAACTTGGTCTATTCGCGTCTTTGCCTTACGAAACGTGGCACGAAGGCGCAACTAGCAAGTTAGAATTTTAGGAGCACTAAATAGAGTACAACGGTCCACATTGTGCTTTGGAATTGCTCAACTCTCTCCATAGAGGAGCTTTTCACGGTTTTGTGCAATTTGAGACATAACTTGGTCTATTCGCGTCTTTACCTTGCGAGACGTGGCACAGAGGCTCAACTAGCATGTTAGACTTTTAAGAGCACTAAATAGAGTACAACGGTCCACATTGATCCTTTGGAATTGCTCAACTCTCTCCATAGAGGAGCTTTTCACGATTTTGTGCAATTTGAGACATAACTTGGTCTATTCGCATCTTTATCTTACGAAACGTGGCACATAAGCTCAACTAGCAAGTTAGACTTTTAAGAGCACTAAATAGAGTACAACGGTCCACATTGATGCTTTGGAATTGCTCAACTCTCTCCATAGAGGAGCTTTTCACGGTTTTGTGCAATTTGAGACATAACTTGGTCTATTCGCGTCTTTACCTTACGAAACGTGGCACAGAGGCTCAGCTAGCAAGTTAGACTTTTAAGAGCACTAAATAGAGTACAACGGTCCACAGTGATCCTTTGGAATTGCTCAACTCTCTCCATAGAGGAGCTTTTCACGTTTTTGTGCAATTTCAAACATAACTTGGTCTATTCGCGTCTTTACCTTACGAAACGTGGCACGAAGGCTCGACTAGAAAGTTAGAATTCTAAGAGCACTAAATAGAGTACAACGGTCCACATTGATGCTTTGGAATTGCTCAACTCTCTCCATAGAGGAGCTATTGACGTTTTTGTGCAATTTGAGACATAACTTGGTCTATTCGCGTCTTTACCTTACGAAACGTGGCACGAAGGCTCAACTAGCAAGTTAGACTTTTAAGAGCACTAAATAGTGTACAACGGTCCACATTGATGCTTTGGAATTGCTCAACTCTCTCCATAGAGGAGCTTTTCACGTTTTTGTATAATTTGAGACATAACTTGGTCTATTCGCGTCTTTGCCTTACGAAACGTGGCACGAAGGCTCAACTAGCAAGTTAGACTTCTAAGAACACTAAATAGAGTAGAACGGTCCACATTGATGCTTTGGAATTGCTCAACTCTCTCCATAGAGGAGCTTTTCACGTTTTCGTGCAATTTGAGAGATAACTTGGTCTATTCGCGTCTTTACCTTACGAAACGTGGCACGAAGGCTCAACTAGCAAGTTAAACTTTTAAGAGCACTAAATAGAGTACAATGGTCCACATTGATGCTTTGGAATTGCTCAACTCTCTCCATAGAGGAGCTTTTCACGTTTTTGTATAATTTGAGACATAACTTGGTCTATTCGCGTCTTTGCCTTACGAAACGTGGCACGAAGGCTCAACTAGCAAGTTAGACTTCTAAGAACACTAAATAGAGTAGAACGGTCCACATTGATGCTTTGGAATTGCTCAACTCTCTCCATAGAGGAGCTTTTCACGTTTTTGAGCAATTTGAGACATAACTTGATCTATTCGCCTCTTTACCTTACGAAACATGGCACGAAGGCTCAACTAGCAAGTTAGACTTTTAGGAGCACTAAATAGAGTACAACAGTCCACATTGTGCTTTGGAATTGCTCAACTCTCTCCATAGAGGAGCTTTTCACGGTTTTGTGCAATTTGAGACATAACTTGGTCTATTCGCGTCTTTACCTTACGAAACGTGGCACAGAGGCTCAACTAGCAAGTTAGACTTTTAAGAGCACTAAATAGAGTACAACGGTCCACATTGATCCTTTGGAATTGCTCAACTCTCTCCATAGAGGAGCTTTTCACGATTTTGTGCAATTTGAGACATAACTTGGTCTATTCGCATCTTTATCTTACGAAACGTGGCACATAGGCTCAACTAGCAAGTTAGACTTTTAAGAGCACTAAATAGAGTACAACGGTCCACATTGATGCTTTGGAATTTCTCAACTCTCTCCATAGAGGAGCTTTTCACGGTTTTGTGTAATTTGAGACATAACTTGGTCTATTCGCGTCTTTACCTTACGAAACGTGGCACAGAGGCTCAGCTAGCAAGTTAGACTTTTAAGAGCACTAAATAGAGTACAACGGTCCACATTGATCCTTTGGAATTGCTCAACTCTCTCGATAGAGGAGCTTTTCACGTTTTTGTGTAATTTCAAACATAACTTGGTCTATTCGCGTCTTTACCTTACGAAACGTGGCACGAAGGCTCGACTAGAAAGTTAGAATTCTAAGAGCACTAAATAGAGTACAACGGTCCACATTGATGCTTTGGAATTGCTCAACTCTCTCCATAGAGGAGCTTTTGACGTTTTTGTGCAATTTGAGACATAACATGGTCTATTCGCGTCTTTACCTTACGAAACGTGGCACGAAGCCTCAACTAGCAAGTTAGACTTTTAAGAGCACTAAATAGTGTACAACTGTCCACATTGATGCTTTGGAATTGCTCAACTCTCTCCATAGAGGAGCTTTTCACGTTTTTGTATAATTTGAGACATAACTTGGTCTATTCGCGTCTTTGCCTTACGAAACGTGGCACGAAGGCGCAACTAGCAAGTTAGACTTCTAAGAACACTAAATAGAGTAGAACAGTCCACATTGATGCTTTGGAATTGCTCAACTCTCTCCATAGAGGAGCTTTTGACGTTTTTGTGCAATTTGAGACATAACTTGGTCTATTCGCGTCTTTACCTTACGAAACGTGGCACGAAGGCTCAACTAGCAAGTTAGACTTTTAAGAGCACTAAATAGTGTACAACGGTCCACATTGATGCTTTGGAATTGCTCAACTCTCTCCATAGAGGAGCTTTTCACGTTTTTGTGTAATTTCAAACATAACTTGGTCTATTCGCGTCTTTACCTTACGAAACGTGGCACGAAGGCTCAACTAGCAAGTTAGACTTCTAAGAACACTAAATAGAGTAGAACAGTCCACATTGATGCTTTGGAATTGCTCAACTCTCTCCATAGAGGAGCTTTTGACGTTTTTGTGCAATTTGAGACATAACTTGGTCTATTCGCGTCTTTACCTTACGAAACGTGGCACGAAGGCTCAACTAGCAAGTTAGACTTTTAAGAGCACTAAATAGTGTACAACAGTCCACATTGATGCTTTGGAATTGCTCAACTCTCTCCATAGAGGAGCTTTTCACGTTTTTGTGTAATTTCAAACATAACTTGGTCTATTCGCGTCTTTACCTTACGAAACGTGGCACGAAGGCTCAACTAGCAAGTTAGACTTTTAAGAGCACTAAATAGAGTACAACGGTCCACATTGATCCTTTGGAATTGCTCAACTCTCTCCATAGAGGAGCTTTTCACGTTTTTCTGTAATTTCAAACATAACTTGGTCTATTCGCGTCTTTACCTTACGAAACGTGGCACGAAGGCTCAACTAGCAAGTTCGACTTTAAAGAGCACTAAATAGAGTACAACGGTCCACATTGATGCTTTGGAATTGCTCAACTCTCTCCATAGAGGAGCTTTTCACGGTTTTGTGCAATTTGAGACATAACTTGGTCTATTCGCGTCTTTACCTTACGAAACGTGGCACAGAGGCTCAACTAGCAAGTTAGACTTTTAAGAGCACTAAATAGAGTACAACGGTCCACATTGATCCTTTGGAATTGCTCAACTCTCTCCATAGAGGAGCTTTTCACGATTTTGTGCAATTTGAGACATAACTTGGTCTATTCGCATCTTTATCTTACGAAACGTGGCACATAGGCTCAACTAGCAAGTTAGACTTTTAAGAGCACTAAATAGAGTACAACGGTCCACATTGATGCTTTGGAATTTCTCAACTCTCTCCATAGAGGAGCTTTTCACGGTTTTGTGTAATTTGAGACATAACTTGGTCTATTCGCGTCTTTACCTTACGAAACGTGGCACAGAGGCTCAGCTAGCAAGTTAGACTTTTAAGAGCACTAAATAGAGTACAACGGTCCACATTGATCCTTTGGAATTGCTCAACTCTCTCGATAGAGGAGCTTTTCACGTTTTTGTGTAATTTCAAACATAACTTGGTCTATTCGCGTCTTTACCTTACGAAACGTGGCACGAAGGCTCGACTAGAAAGTTAGAATTCTAAGAGCACTAAATAGAGTACAACGGTCCACATTGATGCTTTGGAATTGCTCAACTCTCTCCATAGAGGAGCTTTTGACGTTTTTGTGCAATTTGAGACATAACATGGTCTATTCGCGTCTTTACCTTACGAAACGTGGCACGAAGCCTCAACTAGCAAGTTAGACTTTTAAGAGCACTAAATAGTGTACAACTGTCCACATTGATGCTTTGGAATTGCTCAACTCTCTCCATAGAGGAGCTTTTCACGTTTTTGTATAATTTGAGACATAACTTGGTCTATTCGCGTCTTTGCCTTACGAAACGTGGCACGAAGGCGCAACTAGCAAGTTAGACTTCTAAGAACACTAAATAGAGTAGAACAGTCCACATTGATGCTTTGGAATTGCTCAACTCTCTCCATAGAGGAGCTTTTGACGTTTTTGTGCAATTTGAGACATAACTTGGTCTATTCGCGTCTTTACCTTACGAAACGTGGCACGAAGGCTCAACTAGCAAGTTAGACTTTTAAGAGCACTAAATAGTGTACAACGGTCCACATTGATGCTTTGGAATTGCTCAACTCTCTCCATAGAGGAGCTTTTCACGTTTTTGTGTAATTTCAAACATAACTTGGTCTATTCGCGTCTTTACCTTACGAAACGTGGCACGAAGGCTCAACTAGCAAGTTAGACTTCTAAGAACACTAAATAGAGTAGAACAGTCCACATTGATGCTTTGGAATTGCTCAACTCTCTCCATAGAGGAGCTTTTGACGTTTTTGTGCAATTTGAGACATAACTTGGTCTATTCGCGTCTTTACCTTACGAAACGTGGCACGAAGGCTCAACTAGCAAGTTAGACTTTTAAGAGCACTAAATAGTGTACAACAGTCCACATTGATGCTTTGGAATTGCTCAACTCTCTCCATAGAGGAGCTTTTCACGTTTTTGTGTAATTTCAAACATAACTTGGTCTATTCGCGTCTTTACCTTACGAAACGTGGCACGAAGGCTCAACTAGCAAGTTAGACTTTTAAGAGCACTAAATAGAGTACAACGGTCCACATTGATCCTTTGGAATTGCTCAACTCTCTCCATAGAGGAGCTTTTCACGTTTTTCTGTAATTTCAAACATAACTTGGTCTATTCGCGTCTTTACCTTACGAAACGTGGCACGAAGGCTCAACTAGCAAGTTCGACTTTAAAGAGCACTAAATAGAGTACAACGGTCCACATTGATGCTTTGGAATTGCTCAACTCTCTCCATAGAGGAGCTTTTTACGTTTTTGTGCAATTTCAAACATAACTTGGTCTATTCGCGTCTTTACCTTACGAAAAGTGGCACGAAGGCTCAACTAGCAAGTTAGACTTCTAAGAACACTAAATAGAGTACAACGGTCCACATTGATGCTTTGGAATTGCGCAACTCTCTCCATAGAGGAGCTTTTCACGTTTTTGAGCAATTTGAGACATAACTTGATCTATTCGCCTCTTTACCTTGCGAAACGTGGCACAGAGGCTCAACTAGCAAGTTAGACTTTTAAGAGCACTAAATAGAGTACAACGGTCCACATTGATCCTTTGGAATTGCTCAACTCTCTCCATAGAGGAGCTTTTCACGATTTTGTGCAATTTGAGACGTAACTTGGTCTATTCGCATCTTTATCTTACGAAACGTGGCACATAGGCTCAACTAGCAAGTTAGACTTTTACGACGGTCTAATTCGCGTCTTTACCTTACGAAACGTGGCACGAAGGCTCAACTAGCAAGTTAGATTTTTTAGAGCACTAAATAGAGTACAACGGCCGATATTGGTGCTTTGGAATTGCCCAACTCTCACCATAGAGCAGCTTTTCATGTTTTTGTGCAATTTGAGACATAACTTGGTCTATTCGCGTCTTTACCTTACGAAACGTGGCACGAAGCCTCAACTAGCAAGTTAGACTTCTAAGAACACTAAATAGAGTACAACGGTCCACATTGATGCTTTGGAATTGCTCAACTCTCTCCATAGAGGAGCTTTTCACGTTTTTGTGCAATTTCAAACATAACTTGGTCTATTCGCCTCTATACCTTACGAAACGTGGCACGAAGGCCCAACTAGCAAGTTAGACTTTTAAGAGCACTAAATAGAGTACAACGGTCCACATTTCGTAGAAGTCTAACTTGCTAGTTGAGCCTTCGTGCCACGTTTCGTAAGGTAAAGTCGCGAATAGACCAAGTTATGTCTCAAATTGCACAAAAACGTGAAAAGCACCTCTATGGAGAGAGTTGAGCAATTCCAAAGCATCAATATGGACTGTTGTACTCTATTTAGTGCTCTTAAAAGCCTAACTTGCTAGTTGAGCCTTCGTGCCACGTTTCGTAAGGTAAAGACGCGAATAGACCAAGTTATGTTTGAAATTACACAAAAACGTGAGAAGCAGCTCTATGGAGAGAGTTTAGCAATTCCAAAGCATCAATGTGGACCGTTGTACTCTATTTAGTGTTCTTAGAAGTCTAACTTGCTAGTTGAGCCTTCGTGCCACGTTTCGTAAGGTAAAGACGCGAATAGACCAAGTTATGTCTCAAATTGCACAAAAACGTGAAAAGCTCCTCTATGGAGAGAGTTGAGCAATTCCAAAACATCAATGTGGACCGTTGTACTCTATTTAGTGCTCTGAAAAGTCTAACTTGCTAGTTGAGCCTGCGTGCCGCGTTTCGTAAGGTAAAGAGGCGAATAGACCAAGTTATGTCTCAAATTGCTTAAAAACGTGAAAAGTTCCTCTATGGAGAGAGTTGAGCAATTAAAAAGCACCAATATCGGCCGTTGTACTCTATTTAGTGCTCTTAAAAAACTAACTTGATAGTTGAGCCTTCGTGCCACGTTTCGTAAGGTAAAGACGCGAATAGACCAAGTTATGTTTGAAATTGCGCAAAAACGTGAATAGCTGCTCTATGGAGAGAGTTTAGCAATTCCAAAGCATCAATGTGGACCGTTGTACTCTATTTAGTTTTCTTAGAAGTCTAACTTGCTAGTTGAGCCTTCGTGCCACGTTTCGTAAGGTAAAGACGCGAATAGACCAAGTTATGTCTCAATTTGCACAAAAACGTGAAAAGCTCCTCTATGGAGAGAGTTGAGCAATTCCAAAGCATCAATGTGGACCGTTGTACTCTATTTAGTGCTCTGAAAAGTCTAATTTGCTAGTTGAGCCTTCGTGCCGCGTTTCGTTACGTAAAGAGGCGAATAGACCAAGTTATGTCTCAAATTGCTTAAAAACATGAAAAGCTCCTCTATGGAGAGAGTTGAGCAATTCCAAAGCATCAATGTCGACCGTTGTACTCTATTTAGTGTTCTGAGAAGTCTAACTTGCTAGTTGGGCCTTCGTGCCACGTTTCGTAAGGTAAAGAAGCGAATAGACCAAGTTATGTCTCAAATTGCACAAAAACGTGAAAAGCTCCTCTATGGAGAGAGTTGAGCAATTCCAAAGCACCAATATCGGCCGTTGTACTCTATTTAGTGCTCTTAAAAGTCTAACTTGCTAGTTGAGCCTTCGTGCCACGTTTCGTAAGGTAAAGACGCGAATAGACCAAGTTATGTTTGAAATTGCACAAAACCGTGAAAAGCTGCTCTATGGAGAGAGTTTAGCAATTCCAAAGCATCAATGTGGACCGTTGTACTCTATTTAGTGCTCTTAAAAGTCTAACTTGCTAGTTGAGCCTTCGTGCCACGTTTCGTAAGGTAAAGACGCGAATAGACCAAGTTATGTCTCAAATTGTACAAAAACGTGAAAAGCTCCTCTATGGAGAGAGTCGAGCAATTCCAAAGCATCAATGTGGACCGTTGTACTCTATTTAGTGCTCTTAAAAGTCTAACTTGCTAGTTGGGCCTTCGTGCCAAGTTTCGTAAGGTAAAGTGGCGAATAGACCAAGTTATGTTTGAAATTGCACAAAAACGTGAAAAGCTCCTCTATGGAGAGAGTCGAGCAATTCCAAAGCATCAATGTGGACCGTTGTACTCTATTTAGTGTTCTTAGAAGTCTAACTTGCTAGTTGAGCCTTCGTACCACGTTTCGTAAGGTAAAGAAGCGAATAGACCAAGTTATGTCTCAAATTGCACAAAAACGTGAAAAGCTCTTCTGTGGAGAGAGTTGAGCAATTCAAAAGCACCAATATCGGCCGTTGTACTCTATTTAGTGCTCTTAAAAAACTAACTTGCTAGTTGAGCCTTCGTGCCACGTTTCGTAAGGTAAAGACGTGAATAGACCAAGTTATGTTTGAAATTGCACAAAAACGTGAATAGCTACTCTATGGAGAGAGTTCAGCAATTCCAAAGCATCAATGTGGACCGTTGTACTCTATTTAGTGCTCTTAAAAGTCTAACTTGCTAGTTGAGCCTTCGTGCCACGTTTCGTAAGGTAAAGACGCGAATAGACCAAGTTATGTCTCAATTTGCACAAAAACGTGAAAAGCTCCTCTATGGAGAGAGTTGAGCAATTCCAAAGCATCAATGTGGACCGTTGTACTCTATTTAGTGCTCTGAAAAGTCTAATTTGTTAGTTGAGCCTTCGTGCCGCGTTTCGTTAGGTAAAGAGGCGAATAGACCATGTTATGTCTCAAATTGCTTAAAAACGTGAAAAGCTCCTCTATGGAGAGAGTTGAGCAATTTCAAAGCATCAATGTCGACCGTTGTACTCTATTTAGTGTTCTGAGAAGTCTAACTTGCTAGTTGGGCCTTCGTGCCACGTTTCGTAAGGTAAAGAAGCGAATAGACCAAGTTATGTCTCAAATTACACAAAAACGTGAAAAGCTCCTCTATGGAGATAGTTGAGCAATTCCAAAGCACCAATATCGGCCGTTGTACTCTATTTAGTGCTCTTAAAAGTCTAACTTGCTAGTTGAGCCTTCGTGCCACGTTTCGTAAGGTAAAGACGCGAATAGACCAAGTTATGTTTGAAATTGCACAAAACCGTGAAAAGCTGCTCTATGGAGAGAGTTTAGCAATTCCAAAGCATCAATGTGGACCGTTGTACTCTATTTCGTGCTCTTAAAAGTCTAACTTGCTAGTTGAGCCTTCGTGCCACGTTTCGTAAGGTAAAGACGCGAATAGACCAAGTTATGTTTGAAATTGCACAAAACCGTGAAAAGCTGCTCTATGGAGAGAGTTTAGCAATTCCAAAGCATCAATGTGGACCGTTGTACTCTATTTAGTGCTCTTAAAAGTCTAACTTGCTAGTTGAGCCTTCGTGCCACGTTTCGTAAGGTAAAGATGCGAATAGACCAAGTTATGTCTCAAATTGCACAAAAACGTGAAAAGCTCCTCTATGGAGAGAGTCGAGCAATTCCAAAGCATCAATGTGGACCGTTGTACTCTATTTAGTGCTCTTAAAAGTCTAACTTGCTAGTTGGGCCTTCGTGCCAAGTTTCGTAAGGTAAAGTGGCGAATAGACCAAGTTATGTTTGAAATTGCACAAAAACGTGAAAAGCTCCTCTATGGAGAGAGTCGAGCAATTCCAAAGCATCAATGTGGACCGTTGTACTCTATTTAGTGTTCTTAGAAGTCTAACTTGCTAGTTGAGCCTTCGTGCCACGTTTCGTAAGGTAAAGAAGCGAATAGACCAAGTTATGTCTCAAATTGCACAAAAACGTGAAAAGCTCTTCTGTGGAGAGAGTTGAGCAATTCAAAAGCACCAATATCGGCCGTTGTACTCTATTTAGTGCTCTTAAAAAACTAACTTGCTAGTTGAGCCTTCGTGCCACGTTTCGTAAGGTAAAGACGCGAATAGACCAAGTTATGTTTGAAATTGCACAAAAACGTGAATAGCTGCTCTATGGAGAGAGTTCAGCAATTCCAAAGCATCAATGTGGACCGTTGTACTCTATTTAGTGTTCTTAGAAGTCTAACTTGCTAGTTGAGCCTTCGTGCCACGTTTCGTAAGGTAAAGACGCGAATAGACCAAGTTATGTCTCAATTTGCACAAAAACGTGAAAAGCTCCTCTATGGAGAGAGTTGAGCAATTCCAAAGCATCAATGTGGACCGTTGTACTCTATTTAGTGCTCTGAAAAGTCTAATTTGTTAGTTGAGCCTTCGTGCCGCGTTTCGTTAGGTAAAGAGGCGAATAGACCATGTTATGTCTCAAATTGCTTAAAAACGTGAAAAGCTCCTCTATGGAGAGAGTTGAGCAATTCCAAAGCATCAATGTCGACCGTTGTACTCTATTTAGTGTTCTGAGAAGTCTAACTTGCTAGTTGGGCCTTCGTGCCACGTTTCGTAAGGTAAAGAAGCGAATAGACCAAGTTATGTCTCAAATTGCACAAAAACGTGAAAAGCTCCTAGATGGAGATAGTTGAGCAATTCCAAAGCACCAATATCGGCCGTTGTACTCTATTTAGTGCTCTTAAAAGTCTAACTTGCTAGTTGAGCCTTCGTGCCACGTTTCGTAAGGTAAAGACGCGAATAGACCAAGTTATGTTTGAAATTACACAAAACCGTGAAAAGCTGCTCTATGGAGAGAGTTTAGCAATTCCAAAGCATCAATGTGGACCGTTGTACTCTATTTAGTGCTCTTAAAAATCTAACTTGCTAGTTGAGCCTTCGTGCCACGTTTCGTAAGGTAAAGACGCGAATAGACCAAGTTATGTCTCAATTTGAAGAAAAACGTGAAAAGCTCCTCTATGGAGAGAGTTGAGCAATTCCAAAGCATCAATGGGGACCGTTGTACTCTATTTAGTGCTCTGAAAAGTCTAATTTGCTAGTTGAGCCTTCGTGCCGCGTTTCGTTAGGTAAAGAGGCGAATAGACCAAGTTATGTCTCAAATTGCTTAAAAACGTGAAAAGCTCCTCTATGGAGAGAGTTGAGCAATTCCAAAGCATCAATGTCGACCGTTGTACTCTATTTAGTGTTCTGAGAAGTCTAACTTGCTAGTTGGGCCTTCGTGCCACGTTTCGTAAGGTAAAGAAGCGAATAGACCAAGTTATGTCTCAAATTGCACAAAAACGTGAAAAGCTCCTCTATGGAGAGAGTTGAGCAATTCCAAAGCACCAATATCGGCCGTTGTACTCTATTTAGTGCTCTTAAAAGTCTAACTTGCTAGTTGAGCCTTCGTGCCACGTTTCGTAAGGTAAAGACGCGAATAGACCAAGTTATGTTTGAAATTACACAAAAAAGTGAGAAGCAGCTCTATGGAGAGAGTTTAGCAATTCCAAAGCATCAATGTGGACCGTTGTACTCTATTTAGTGTTCTTTGAAGTCTAACTTGCTAGTTGAGCCTTCGTGCCACGTTTCCTAAGGTAAAGACGCGAATAGACCAAGTTATGTCTCAATTTGCACAAAAACGTGAAAAGCTCCTCTATGGAGAGAGTTGAGCAATTCCAAAGCATCAATGTGGATCGTTGTACTCTATTTAGTGCTCTGAAAAGTCTAATTTGCTAGTTGAACCTTCGTGCCACGTTTCGTTAGGTAAAGAGGCGAATAGACCAAGTTATGTCTCAAATTGCTTAAAAACGTGAAAAGCTCCTCTATGGAGAGAGTTGAGCAATTCCAAAGCATCAATGTCGACCGTTGTACTCTATTTAGTGTTCTGAGAAGTCTAACTTGCTAGTTGGGCCTTCGTGCCACGTTTCGTAAGGTAAAGAAGCGAATAGACCAAGTTATGTCTCAAATTGCACAAAAACGTGAAAAGCTCCTCTATGGAGAGAGTTGAGCAATTCCAAAGCACCAATATCGGCCGTTGTACTCTATTTAGTGCTCTTAAAAGTCTAACTTGCTAGTTGAGCCTTCGTGCCACGTTTCGTAAGGTAAAGACGCGAATAGACCAAGTTATGTTTGAAATTGCACAAAACCGTGAAAAGTTGATCTATGGGGAGAGTTTAGCAATTCCAAAGCATCAATGTGGACCGTTGTACTCTATTTAGTGCTCTTAAAAGTCTAACTTGCTAGTTGGGCCTTCGTGCCAAGTTTCGTAAGGTAAAGCGGCGAATAGACCAAGTTATGTTTGAAATTGCACAAAAACGTGAAAAGCTCCTCTATGGAGAGAGTCGAGCAATTCCAAAGCATCAATGTGGACCGTTGTACTCTATTTAGTGTTCTTAGAAGTCTAACTTGCTAGTTGGGCCTTCGTGCCACGTTTCGTAAGGTAAAGAAGCGAATAGACCAAGTTATGTCTCAAATTGCACAAAAACGTGAAAAGCTCTTCTGTGGAGAGAGTTGAGCAATTCAAAAGCACCAATATCGGCCGTTGTACTCTATTTAGTGCTCTTAAAAAACTAACTTGCTAGTTGAGCCTTCGTGCCACGTTTCGTAAGGTAAAGACGCGAATAGACCAAGTTATGTTTGAAATTGCACAAAAACGTGAATAGCTGCTCTATGGAGAGAGTTCAGCAATTCCAAAGCATCAATGTGGACCGTTGTACTCTATTTAGTGTTCTTAGAAGTCTAACTTGCTAGTTGAGCCTTCGTGCCACGTTTCGTAAGGTAAAGACGCGAATAGACCAAGTTATGTCTCAATTTGCACAAAAACGTGAAAAGCTCCTCTATGGAGAGAGTTGAGCAATTCCAAAGCATCAATGTGGACCGTTGTACTCTATTTAGTGCTCTGAAAAGTCTAATTTGTTAGTTGAGCCTTCGTGCCGCGTTTCGTTAGGTAAAGAGGCGAATAGACCATGTTATGTCTCAAATTGCTTAAAAACGTGAAAAGCTCCTCTATGGAGAGAGTTGAGCAATTCCAAAGCATCAATGTCGACCGTTGTACTCTATTTAGTGTTCTGAGAAGTCTAACTTGCTAGTTGGGCCTTCGTGCCACGTTTCGTAAGGTAAAGAAGCGAATAGACCAAGTTATGTCTCAAATTGCACAAAAACGTGAAAAGCTCCTCTATGGAGAGAGTTGAGCAATTCCAAAGCACCAATATCGGCCGTTGTACTCTATTTAGTGCTCTTAAAAGTCTAACTTGCTAGTTGAGCCTTCGTGCCACGTTTCGTAAGGTAAAGACGCGAATAGACCAAGTTATGTTTGACATTACACAAAAACGTGAGAAGCAGCTCTATGGAGAGAGTTTAGCAATTCCAAAGCCTCAATGTGGACCGTTGTACTCTATTTAGTGTTCTTTGAAGTCTAACTTGCTAGTTGAGCCTTCGTGCCACGTTTCCTAAGGTAAAGACGCGAATAGACCAAGTTATGTCTCAATTTGCACAAAACGTGAAAAGCTCCTCTATGGAGAGAGTTGAGCAATTCCAAAGCATCAATGTGGATCGTTGTACTCTATTTAGTGCTCTGAAAAGTCTAATTTGCTAGTTGAACCTTCGTGCCGCGTTTCGTTAGGTAAAGAGGCGAATAGACCAAGTTATGTCTCAAATTGCTTAAAAACGTGAAAAGCTCCTCTATGGAGAGAGTTGAGCAATTCCAAAGCATCAATGTCGACCGTTGTACTCTATTTAGTGTTCTGAGAAGTCTAACTTGCTAGTTGGGCCTTCGTGCCACGTTTCGTAAGGTAAAGAAGCGAATAGACCAAGTTATGTCTCAAATTGCACAAAAACGTGAAAAGCTCCTCTATGGAGAGAGTTGAGCAATTCCAAAGCACCAATATCGGCCGTTGTACTCTATTTAGTGCTCTTAAAAGTCTAACTTGCTAGTTGAGCCTTCGTGCCACGTTTCGTAAGGTAAAGACGCGAATAGACCAAGTTATGTTTGAAATTACACAAAAAAGTGAGAAGCAGCTCTATGGAGAGAGTTTAGCAATTCCAAAGCATCAATGTGGACCGTTGTACTCTATTTAGTGTTCTTTGAAGTCTAACTTGCTAGTTGAGCCTTCGTGCCACGTTTCCTAAGGTAAAGACGCGAATAGACCAAGTTATGTCTCAATTTGCACAAAAACGTGAAAAGCTCCTCTATGGAGAGAGTTGAGCAATTCCAAAGCATCAATGTGGATCGTTGTACTCTATTTAGTGCTCTGAAAAGTCTAATTTGCTAGTTGAACCTTCGTGCCGCGTTTCGTTAGGTAAAGAGGCGAATAGACCAAGTTATGTCTCAAATTGCTTAAAAACGTGAAAAGCTCCTCTATGGAGAGAGTTGAGCAATTCCAAAGCATCAATGTCGACCGTTGTACTCTATTTAGTGTTCTGAGAAGTCTAACTTGCTAGTTGGGCCTTCGTGCCACGTTTCGTAAGGTAAAGAAGCGAATAGACCAAGTTATGTCTCAAATTGCACAAAAACGTGAAAAGCTCCTCTATGGAGAGAGTTGAGCAATTCCAAAGCACCAATATCGGCCGTTGTACTCTATTTAGTGCTCTTAAAAGTCTAACTTGCTAGTTGAGCCTTCGTGCCACGTTTCGTAAGGTAAAGACGCGAATAGACCAACTTATGTTTGAAATTGCACAAAACCGTGAAAAGTTGCTCTATGGAGAGAGTTTAGCAATTCCAAAGCATCAATGTGGACCGTTGTACTGTATTTAGTGCTCTTAAAAGTCTAACTTGCTAGTTGAGCCTTCGTGCCACGTTTCGTAAGGTAAAGACGCGAATAGACCAAGTTATGTCTCAAATTGCTACAAAAACGTGAAAAGCTCCTCTATGGAGAGAGTCGAGCAATTCCAAAGCATCAATGTGGACCGTTGTACTCTATTTAGTGCTCTTAAAAGTCTAACTTGCTAGTTGGGCCTTCGTGCCAAGTTTCGTAAGGTAAAGTGGCGAATAGACCAAGTTATGTTTGAAATTGCACAAAAACGTGAAAAGCTCCTCTATGGAGAGAGTCGAGCAATTCCAAAGCATCAATGTGGACCGTTGTACTCTATTTAGTGTTCTTAGAAGTCTAACTTGCTAGTTGAGCCTTCGTGCCACGTTTCGTAAGGTAAAGAAGCGAATAGACCAAGTTATGTCTCAAATTGCACAAAACGTGAAAAGCTCTTCTGTGGAGAGAGTTGAGCAATTCAAAAGCACCAATATCGGCCGTTTGTACTCTATTTAGTGCTCTTAAAAAACTAACTTGCTAGTTGAGCCTTCGTGCCACGTTTCGTAAGGTAAAGACGCGAATAGACCAAGTTATGTTTGAAATTGCACAAAAACGTGAATAGCTGCTCTATGGAGAGAGTTCAGCAATTCCAAAGCATCAATGTGGACCGTTGTACTCTATTTAGTGTTCTTAGAAAGTCTAACATGCTAGTTGAGCCTTCGTGCCACGTTTCGTAAGGTAAAGACGCGAATAGACCAAGTTATGTCTCAATTTGCACCAAAAACGTGAAAAGCTCCTCTATGGAGAGAGTTGAGCAATTCCAAAGCATCAATGTGGACCTTTGTACTCTATTTAGTGCTCTGAAAAGTCTAATTTGTTAGTTGAGCCTTCGTGCCGCGTTTCGTTAGGTAAAGAGGCGAATAGACCATGTTATGTCTCAAATTGCTTAAAAACGTGAAAAGCTCCTCTATGGAGAGAGTTGAGCAATTCCAAAGCATCAATGTCGACCGTTGTACTCTATTTAGTGTTCTGAGAAGTCTAACTTGCTAGTTGGGCCTTCGTGCCACGTTTCGTAAGGTAAAGAAGCGAATAGACCAAGTTATGTCTCAAATTGCACAAAAACGTGAAAAAGCTCCTCTATGGAGAGAGTTGAGCAATTCCAAAGCACCAATATCGGCCGTTGTACTCTATTTAGTGCTCTTAAAAGTCTAACTTGCTAGTTGAGCCTTCGTGCCACGTTTCGTAAGGTAAGACGCGAATAGACCAAGTTATGTTTGAAATTACACAAAAACGTGAGAAGAAGCTCTATGGAGAGAGTTTAGCAATTCCAAAGCATCAATGTGGACCGTTGTACTCTATTTAGTGTTCTTGAAGTCTAACTTGCTAGTTGAGCCTTCGTGCCACGTTTCGTAAGGTAAAGACGCGAATAGACCAAGTTATGTCTCAATTGCACAAAAACGTGAAAAGCTCCTCTATGGAGAGAGTTGAGCAATTCCAAAGCATCAATGTGGACCGTTGTACTCTATTTAGTGCTCTGAAAGTCTAATTTGCTAGTTGAGCCTTCGTGCCGCGTTTCGTAAGGTAAAGAGGCGAATAGACCAAGTTATGTCTCAAATTGCTACAAAACGTGAAAAGCTCCTCTATGGAGAGAGTTGAGCAATTCCAAAGCATCAATGTCGGACCGTTGTACTCTATTTAGTGTTCTAAGAAGTCTAACTTGCTAGTTGAGCCTTCGTGCCACGTTTCGTAAGGTAAAGAAGCGAATAGACCAAGTTATGTCTCAAATTGCACAAAAACGTGAAAAGCTCCTCTATGGAGAGAGTTGAGCAATTCCAAAGCACCAATATCGGCCGTTGTACTCTATTTAGTGCTCTTAAAAGTCTAACTTGCTAGTTGAGCCTTCGTGCCACGTTTCGTAAGGTAAAGACGCGAATAGACCAAGTTATGTTTGAAATTGCACAAAACCGTGAAAAGTTGCTCTATGGAGAGAGTTTAGCAATTCCAAAGCATCAATGTGGACCGTTGTACTCTATTTAGTGCTCTTAAAAGTCTAACTTGCTAGTTGAGCCTTCGTGCCACGTTTCGTAAGGTAAAGACGCGAATAGACCAAGTTATGTCTCAAATTGCACAAAAACGTGAAAAGCTCCTCTATGGAGAGAGTCGAGCAATTCCAAAGCATCAATGTGGACCGTTGTACTCTATTTAGTGCTCTTAAAAGTCTAACTTGCTAGTTGGGCCTTCGTGCCAAGTTTCGTAAGGTAAAGTGGCGAATAGACCAAGTTATGTTTGAAATTGCACAAAAACGTGAAAAGCTCCTCTATGGAGAGAGTCGAGCAATTCCAAAGCATCAATGTGGACCGTTGTACTCTATTTAGTGTTCTTAGAAGTCTAACTTGCTAGTTGAGCCTTCGTGCCACGTTTCGTAAGGTAAAGAAGCGAATAGACCAAGTTATGTCTCAAATTGCACAAAAACGTGAAAAGCTCTTCTGTGGAGAGAGTTGAGCAATTCAAAGCACCAATATCGGCCGTTGTACTCTATTTAGTGCTCTTAAAAACTAACTTGCTAGTTGAGCCTTCGTGCCACGTTTCGTAAGGTAAAGACGACGAATAGACCAAGTTATGTTTGAAATTGCACAAAAACGTGAATAGCTGCTCTATGGAGAGAGTTCAGCAATTCCAAAGCATCAATGTGGACCGTTGTACTCTATTTAGTGTTCTTAGAAGTCTAACTTGCTAGTTGAGCCTTCGTGCCACGTTTCGTAAGGTAAAGACGCGAATAGACCAAGTTATGTCTCAATTGCACAAAAACGTGAAAAGCTCCTCTATGGAGAGAGTTGAGCAATTCCAAAGCATCAATGTGGACCGTTTGTACTCTATTTAGTGCTTCTTAGAAAGTCTAACTTTGCTTAGTTGAGCCTTCGTGCCACGTTTCGTTAAGGTAAAGACGGCGAATAGACCAATGTATGTCTCAAATTGCCTTAAAAACGTGAAAGCTCCTCTATGGAGAGAGTTGAGCAATTCCAAAGCATCAATGTCGGACCGTTTGTACTCTATTTAGTGCTTATGAGAAGTCTAACTTGCTAGTTGAGGCCTTCGTGCCACGCTTCGTAAGGTAAAGAGGCGAATAGACCAAGTTTATGTCTCAAATTGCACAAAAACGTGAAAAGCTCCTCTATGGAGATAGTTGAGCAATTCCAAAGCATCCAATATCGGACCGTTGTACTCTATTTAGTGCTCTTAAAGTCTAACTTGCTAGTTGAGCCTTCGTGCCACGTTTCGTAAGGTAAAGACGCGAATAGACCAAGTTATGTCTGAAATTGCCACAAAAACGTGAAAAGCTGCTCTATGGAGAGAGTTTAGCAATTCCAAAGCATCAATGTGGACCGTTGTACTCTATTTAGTGCTCTTAAAAGTCTAACTTGCTAGTTGAGCCTTCGTGCCACGTTTCGTAAGGTAAAAGACGCGAATAGACCAAGTTATGTCTGCAATTGACAAAAACGTGAAAAGCTTCCTCTATGGAGAGAGTTGAGCAATTCCAAAGCATCAATGTGGACCGTTGTACTCTATTTAGTGCTCTGAAAAGTCTAACTTGCTAGTTGAGCCTTCGTGCCACGTTTCGTAAGGTAAAGAAGGCGAATAGACCAAGTTATGTCTCAAATTTGCACAAAAACAGTGAAAAGCTCCTCTATGGAGAGAGTTGAGCAATTCCAAAGCATCAATGTCGGACCGTTGTACTCTATTTAGTGCTTCTTAGAAGTCTAACTTGCTAGTTGGGCCTTCGTGCCACGTTTCGTAAGGTAAAGACGCGAATAGACCAAGTTATGTCTCAAATTGCACAAAAACGTGAAAAGCTCCTCTATGGAGAGAGTTGAGCAATTCCAAAGCACCAATATCGGACCGTTGTACTCTATTTAGTGCTCTTAAAAGTCTAACTTGCTAGTTGAGCCTTCGTGCCACGTTTCGTAAGGTAAAGACGCGAATAGACCAAGTTATGTTTGAAATTGCACAAAAACGTGAAAAGCTCCTCTATGGAGAGAGTTTAGCAATTCCAAAGCATCAATGTGGACCGTTGTACTCTATTTAGTGTTCTTAGAAGTCTAACTTGCTAGTTGAGCCTTCGTGCCACGTTTCGTAAGGTAAAGACGCGAATAGACCAAGTTATGTCTCAAATTGCACAAAAACGTGAAAAGCTCCTCTATGGAGAGAGTTGAGCAATTCCAAAGCATCAATGTGGACCGTTGTACTCTATTTAGTGCTCTGAAAAGTCTAACTTGCTAGTTGAGCCTTCGTGCCGCGTTTCGTTAAGGTAAAGAAGGCGAATAGACCAAGTTATGTCTCAAATTGCTTAAAAACGTGAAAAGCTCCTCTATGGAGAGAGTTTGAGCAATTCCAAAGCATCAATGTCGGACCGTTGTACTCTATTTAGTGCTTCTGAGAAGTCTAACTTGCTAGTTGGAGCCTTCGTGCCACGTTTCGTAAGGTAAAGAAGCGAATAGACCAAGTTATGTCTCAAATTGCACAAAAACGTGAAAAGCTCCTCTATGGAGAGAGTTGAGCAATTCCAAAGCATCCAATAGTCGGACCGTTGTACTCTATTTAGTGCTCTTAAAAGTCTAACTTGCTAGTTGAGCCTTCGTGCCACGTTTCGTAAGGTAAAGACGCGAATAGACCAAGTTATGTCTGCAATTGCACAAAAACGTGAAAAGCTCCTCTATGGAGAGAGTTTAGCAATTCCAAAGCATCAATGTGGACCGTTGTACTCTATTTAGTGCTCTTAAAGTCTAACTTGCTAGTTGAGCCTTCGTGCCACGTTTCGTAAGGTAAAGACGCGAATAGACCAAGTTATGTCTCAAATTGCACAAAAACGTGAAAAGCTCCTCTATGGAGAGAGTTGAGCAATTCCAAAGCATCAATGTGGACCGTTGTACTCTATTTAGTGCTCTTAAAAAGTCTAACTTGCTAGTTGAGGCCTTCGTGCCAAGTTTCGTAGGTAAAGAGGCGAATAGACCAAGTTATGTTCTGCAAATTGCACAAAAACGTGAAAAGCTCCTCTATGGAGAGAGTCGAGCAATTCCAAAGCATCAATGTGGACCGTTGTACTCTATTTAGTGTTCTTAGAAGTCTAACTTGCTAGTTGAGCCTTCGTGCCACGTTTCGTAAGGTAAAGAAGCGAATAGACCAAGTTATGTCTCAAATTGCACAAAAACGTGAAAAGCTCCTTCTGTGGAGAGAGTTGAGCAATTCAAAAGCACCAATATCGGCCGTTGTACTCTATTTAGTGCTCTTAAAAAGTCTAACTTGCTAGTTGAGCCTTCGTGCCACGTTTCGTAAGGTAAAGACGCGAATAGACCAAGTTATGTTTGAAATTGCACAAAAACGTGAATAGCTGCTCTATGGAGAGAGTTCAGCAATTCCAAAGCATCAATGTGGACCGTTGTACTCTATTTAGTGTTCTTAGAAGTCTAACTTGCTAGTTGAGCCTTCGTGCCACGTTTCGTAAGGTAAAGACGCGAATAGACCAAGTTATGTCTCAATTTGCACAAAAACGTGAAAAGCTCCTCTATGGAGAGAGTTGAGCAATTCCAAAGCATCAATGTGGACCGTTGTACTCTATTTAGTGCTCTGAAAAGTCTAACTTGCTTAGTTGAGCCTTCGTGCCGCGTTTCGTTAGGTAAAGAGGCGAATAGACCAATGTTATGTCTCAAATTGCTTAAAAAACGTGAAAAGCTCCTCTATGGAGAGAGTTGAGCAATTCCAAAGCATCAATGTCGACCGTTGTACTCTATTTAGTGTTCTTAGAAGTCTAACTTGCTAGTTGGGCCTTCGTGCCACGTTTCGTAAGGTAAAGAAGCGAATAGACCAAGTTATGTCTCAAATTGCACAAAAACGTGAAAAGCTCCTCTATGGAGAGAGTTGAGCAATTCCAAAGCACCAATATCGGCCGTTGTACTCTATTTAGTGCTCTTAAAAGTCTAACTTGCTAGTTGAGCCTTCGTGCCACGTTTCGTAAGGTAAAGACGCGAATAGACCAAGTTATGTTTGAAATTGCACAAAAACGTGAAAGCTGCTCTATGGAGAGAGTTTAGCAATTCCAAAGCATCAATGTGGACCGTTGTACTCTATTTAGTGCTTCTTAAAAGTCTAACTTGCTAGTTGAGCCTTCGTGCCACGTTTCGTAAGGTAAAGACGCGAAATAGACCAAGTTATGTCTCAATTTGAACAAAAAACGTGAAAAGCTCCTCTATGGAGAGAGTTCGAGCAATTCCAAAGCATCAATGTGGACCGTTGTACTCTATTTAGTGCTCTGAAAAGTCTAATTTGCTAGTTGAGCCTTCGTGCCGCGTTTCGTTAGGTAAAGAGGCGAATAGACCAAGTTATGTCTCAAATTGCTTAAAAACGTGAAAAGCTCCTCTATGGAGAGAGTTGAGCAATTCCAAAGCATCAATGTCGACCGTTGTACTCTATTTAGTGTTCTGAGAAGTCTAACTTGCTAGTTGGGCCTTCGTGCCACGTTTCGTAAGGTAAAGAAGCGAATAGACCAAGTTATGTCTCAAATTGCACAAAAACGTGAAAAGCTCCTCTATGGAGAGAGTTGAGCAATTCCAAAGCACCAATATCGGCCGTTGTACTCTATTTAGTGCTCTTAAAAGTCTAACTTGCTAGTTGAGCCTTCGTGCCACGTTTCGTAAGGTAAAGACGCGAATAGACCAAGTTATGTTTGAAATTGCACAAAAACGTGAAAAGCTGCTCTATGGAGAGAGTTTAGCAATTCCAAAGCATCAATGTGGACCGTTGTACTCTATTTAGTGCTTCTTAGAAGTCTAACTTGCTAGTTGAGCCTTCGTGCCACGTTTCGTAAGGTAAAGACGCGAATAGGACCAAGTTATGTCTCAATTGCACAAAAACGTGAAAAGCTCCTCTATGGAGAGAGTTGAGCAATTCCAAAGCATCAATGTGGACCGTTGTACTCTATTTAGTGCTCTTAAAAGTCTAACTTGCTAGTTGAGCCTTCGTGCCAGCGTTTCGTAGGTAAAGAGGCGAATAGACCAAGTTATGTCTCAAATTGCTACAAAAACGTGAAAAGCTCCTCTATGGAGAGAGTTGAGCAATTCCAAAGCATCAATGTGGACCGTTGTACTCTATTTAGTGTTCTTAGAAGTCTAACTTGCTAGTTGAGGCCTTCGTGCCACGTTTCGTAAGGTAAAGAAGCGAATAGACCAAGTTATGTCTCAAATTGCACAAAAACGTGAAAAGCTCTCTATGGAGAGAGTTGAGCAATTCCAAAGCACCAATATCGGCCGTTGTACTCTATTTAGTGCTCTTAAAAAGTCTAACTTGCTAGTTGAGCCTTCGTGCCACGTTTCGTAAGGTAAAGACGCGAATAGACCAAGTTATGTTTGAAATTGCACAAAAACGTGAATAAGCTGCTCTATGGAGAGAGTTAGCAATTCCAAAGCATCAATGTGGACCGTTGTACTCTATTTAGTGCTTCTTAGAAGTCTAACTTGCTAGTTGAGCCTTCGTGCCACGTTTCGTAAGGTAAGACGCGAATAGACCAAGTTATGTCTCAAATTGCACAAAACGTGAAAAGCTCCTCTATGGAGAGAGTTGAGCAATTCCAAAGCATCAATGTGGACCGTTGTACTCTATTTAGTGCTCTTAAAAGTCTAACTTGCTAGTTGAGCCTTCGTGCCACGTTTCGTAAGGTAAAGAGGCGAATAGACCAAGTTATGTCTCAAATTGCTACAAAAACGTGAAAAGCTCCTCTATGGAGAGAGTTGAGCAATTCCAAAGCATCAATGTGGACCGTTGTACTCTATTTAGTGTTCTTAGAAGTCTAACTTGCTAGTTGAGCCTTCGTGCCACGTTTCGTAAGGTAAAGAAGCGAATAGACCAAGTTATGTCTCAAATTGCACAAAAACGTGAAAAGCTCTCTATGGAGAGAGTTGAGCAATTCAAAGCACCAATATCGGCCGTTGTACTCTATTTAGTGCTCTTAAAAGTCTAACTTGCTAGTTGAGCCTTCGTGCCACGTTTCGTAAGGTAAAGACGCGAATAGACCAAGTTATGTTTGAAATTGCACAAAAACGTGAAAAGCTGCCTCTATGGAGAGAGTTTAGCAATTCCAAAGCATCAATGTGGACCGTTGTACTCTATTTAGTGCTTCTTAAAAGTCTAACTTGCTAGTTGAGCCTTCGTGCCACGTTTCGTAAGGTAAAGACCGCGAATAGACCAAGTTATGTCTCAATTGCACAAAAACGTGAAAAGCTCCTCTATGGAGAGAGTTGAGCAATTCCAAAGCATCAATGTGGACCGTTGTACTCTATTTAGTGCTCTGAAAAGTCTAACTTGCTAGTTGAGCCTTCGTGCCGCGTTTCGTTAGGTAAAGAGGCGAATAGACCAAGTTATGTCTCAAATTGCTTAAAAACGTGAAAAGCTCCTCTATGGAGAGAGTTGAGCAATTCCAAAGCATCAATGTCGACCGTTGTACTCTATTTAGTGTTCTGAGAAGTCTAACTTGCTAGTTGAGGCCTTCGTGCCACGTTTCGTAAGGTAAAGAAGCGAATAGACCAAGTTATGTCTCAAATTACACAAAAATGTGAAAAGCTCCTCTATGGAGAGAGTTGAGCAATTCCAAAGCACCAATATCGGCCGTTGTACTCTATTTAGTGCTCTTAAAAGTCTAACTTGCTAGTTGAGCCTTCGTGCCACGTTTCATAAGGTAAAGACGCGAATAGACCAAGTTATGTTTGAAATTGCACAAAACGTGAAAAGCTGCTCTATGGAGAGAGTTTAGCAATTCCAAAGCATCAATGTGGACCGTTGTACTCTATTTAGTGCTCTTAAAAAGTCTAACTTGCTAGTTGAGCCTTCGTGCCACGTTTCGTAAGGTAAAGACGCGAATAGACCAAGTTATGTCTCAAATTGCACAAAAACGTGAAAAGCTCCTCTATGGAGAGAGTTGAGCAATTCCAAAGCATCAATGTGGACCGTTGTACTCTATTTAGTGCCTTTAAAAGTCTAACTTGCTAGTTGAGCCTTCGTGCCACGTTTCGTAAGGTAAAGACGCGAATAGACCAAGTTATGTCTCAAATTGCACAAAAACGTGAAAAGCTCCTCTATGGAGAGAGTTGAGCAATTCCAAAGCATCAATGATCGGACCGTTGTACTCTATTTAGTGCTTCTTAGAAGTCTAACTTGCTAGTTGAGCCTTCGTGCCACGTTTCGTAAGGTAAAGAAGCGAATAGACCAAGTTATGTCTCAAATTGCACAAAAACGTGAAAAGCTCCTCTATGGAGAGAGTTGAGCAATTCCAAAGCACCAATATCGGCCGTTGTACTCTATTTAGTGCTCTTAGAAAGTCTAACTTGCTAGTTGAGCCTTCGTGCCACGTTTCGTAAGGTAAAGACGCGAATAGACCAAGTTATGTTTGAAATTGCACAAAAACGTGAAAAGCTGCTCTATGGAGAGAGTTAGCAATTCCAAAGCATCAATGTGGACCGTTGTACTCTATTTAGTGCTCTTAGAAGTCTAACTTGCTAGTTGAGCCTTCGTGCCACGTTTCGTAAGGCTAAAGACGCGAATAGACCAAGTTATGTCTCAAATTTGCACAAAACCGTGAAAAGCTCCTCTATGGAGAGAGTTTAGCAATTCCAAAGCATCAATGTGGACCGTTGTACTCTATTTAGTGCTCTTAAAAGTCTAACTTGCTAGTTGAGCCTTCGTGCCACGTTTCGTAAGGTAAAGACGCGAATAGACCAAGTTATGTCTCAAATTGCACAAAAACGTGAAAAGCTCCTCTATGGAGAGAGTTCGAGCAATTCCAAAGCATCAATGTGGACCGTTGTACTCTATTTAGTGCTCTTAAAAGGTCTACTTGCTAGTTGAGCCTTCCGTGCCGCGTTTCGTAGGTAAAGAGGCGAATAGACCAAGTTATGTCTCAAATTGCACTAAAAACGTGAAAGCTCCTCTATGGAGAGAGTTGAGCAATTCCAAAGCATCAATGTGGACCGTTGTACTCTATTTAGTGTTCTTAGAAGTCTAACTTGCTAGTTGAGCCTTCGTGCCACGTTTCGTAAGGTAAAGAAGCGAATAGACCAAGTTATGTCTCAAATTGCACAAAAACGTGAAAAGCTCCTCTATGGAGAGAGTTGAGCAATTCCAAAGCATCAATATCGGACCGTTGTACTCTATTTAGTGCTCTTAAAAGTCTAACTTGCTAGTTGAGCCTTCGTGCCACGTTTCGTAAGGTAAAGACGCGAATAGACCAAGTTATGTTCTGAAATTGCACAAAACGTGAAAAGCTGCCTCTATGGAGAGAGTTTAGCAATTCCAAAGCATCAATGTGGACCGTTGTACTCTATTTAGTGCTTCTTAGAAAGTCTAACTTGCTAGTTGAGCCTTCGTGCCACGTTTCGTAAGGTAAAGACGCGAATAGACCAAGTTATGTCTCAAATTGCACAAAAACGTGAAAAGCTCCTCTATGGAGAGAGTTGAGCAATTCCAAAGCATCAATGTGGACCGTTGTACTCTATTTAGTGCTCTTAAAAGTCTAACTTGCTAGTTGAGGCCTTCGTGCCACGTTTCGTAAGGTAAGACGGCGAATAGACCAAGTTATGTTTGAAAATTGCACAAAACGTGAAAAGCTCCTCTATGGAGAGAGTTGAGCAATTCCAAAGCATCAATGTGGACCGTTGTACTCTATTTAGTGTTCTTAGAAGTCTAATTTGCTAGTTGAGCCTTCGTGCCACGTTTCGTAAGGTAAAGACGCGAATAGACCAAGTTATGTCTCAAATTGCACAAAAACGTGAAAAGCTCCTCTATGGAGAGAGTTGAGCAATTCCAAAGCACCAATATCGGACCGTTGTACTCTATTTAGTGCTCTTAAAAGTCTAACTTGCTAGTTGAGCCTTCGTGCCACGTTTCGTAAGGTAAAGACGCGAATAGACCAAGTTATGTTTGAAATTGCACAAAAACGTGAATAGCTGCTCTATGGAGAGAGTTGAGCAATTCCAAAGCATCAATGTGGACCGTTGTACTCTATTTAGTGCTCTTAAAAGTCTAACTTGCTAGTTGAGCCTTCGTGCCACGTTTCGTAAGGTAAAGACGCGAATAGACCAAGTTATGTCTCAAATTGCACAAAAACGTGAAAAGCTCCTCTATGGAGAGAGTTGAGCAATTCCAAAGCATCAATGTGGACCGTTGTACTCTATTTGGTGCTCTTAAAAGTCTAACTTGCTAGTTGAGCCTTCGTGCCACGTTTCGTAAGGTAAAGAGCGCGAATAGACCAAGTTATGTCTCAAATTGCTACAAAAACGTGAAAAGCTCCTCTATGGAGAGAGTTGAGCAATTCCAAAGCATCAATGTGGACCGTTGTACTCTATTTAGTGTTCTTAGAAGTCTAACTTGCTAGTTGAGCCTTCGTGCCACGTTTCGTAAGGTAAAGAAGCGAATAGACCAAGTTATGTCTCAAATTGCACAAAAACGTGAAAAGCTCCTCTATGGAGAGAGTTGAGCAATTCCAAAGCACCAATATCGGCCGTTGTACTCTATTTAGCGCTCTTAAAAGTCTAACTTGCTAGTTGAACCTTCGTGCCACGTTTCGTAAGGTAAAGACGCGAATAGACCAAGTTATGTTTGAAATTGCACAAAAACGTGAAAGCTGCTCTATGGAGAGAGTTTAGCAATTCCAAAGCATCAATGTGGACCGTTGTACTCTATTTAGTGTTCTTAGAAGTCTAACTTGCTAGTTGAGCCTTCGTGCCACGTTTCGTAAGGTAAAGACGCGAATAGACCAAGTTATGTCTCAATTGCACAAAACGTGAAAAGCTCCTCTATGGAGAGAGTTGAGCAATTCCAAAGCATCAATGTGGACCGTTGTACTCTATTTAGTGCTCTGAAAAGTCTAATTTGCTAGTTGAGCCTTCGTGCCACGTTTCGTTAGGTAAAGAGGCGAATAGACCAAGTTATGTCTCAAATTGCTTAAAAACGTGAAAAGCTCCTCTATGGAGAGAGTTGAGCAATTCCAAAGCATCAATGTCGACCGTTGTACTCTATTTAGTGTTCTGAGAAGTCTAACTTGCTAGTTGGGCCTTCGTGCCACGTTTCGTAAGGTAAAGAAGCGAATAGACCAAGTTATGTCTCAAATTGCACAAAAACGTGAAAAGCTCCTCTATGGAGAGAGTTGAGCAATTCCAAAGCACAATATCGGCCGTTGTACTCTATTTAGTGCTCTTAAAAGTCTAACTTGCTAGTTGAGCCTTCGTGCCACGTTTCGTAAGGTAAAGACGCGAATAGACCAAGTTATGTTTGAAATTGCACAAAACCGTGAAAAGCTGCTCTATGGAGAGAGTTTAGCAATTCCAAAGCATCAATGTGGACCGTTGTACTCTATTTAGTGCTCTTAAAAGTCTAACTTGCTAGTTGAGCCTTCGTGCCACGTTTCGTAAGGTAAAGACGCGAATAGACCAAGTTATGTCTCAAATTGCACAAAAACGTGAAAAGCTCCTCTATGGTGAGAGTCGAGCAATTCCAAAGCATCAATGTGGACCGTTGTACTCTATTTAGTGCTCTTAAAAGTGTAACTTGCTAGTTGAGCCTTCGTGCCACGTTTCGTAAGGTAAAGGGGCGAATAGACCAAGTTATGTCTCAAATTGCACAAAAACGTGAAAAGCTCCTCTATGGAGAGAGTTGAGCAATTCCAAAGCATCAATGTGGACCGTTGTACTCTATTTAGTGTTCTTAGAAGTCTAACTTGCTAGTTGAGCCTTCGTGCCACGTTTCGTAAGGTAAGAAGCGAATAGACCAAGTTATGTCTCAAATTGCACAAAAACGTGAAAAGCTCCTCTATGGAGAGAGTTGAGCAATTCCAAAGCACCAATATCGGACCGTTGTACTCTATTTAGTGCTCTTAAAATCTAACTTGCTAGTTGAGGCCTTCGTGCCACGTTTCGTAAGGTAAAGACGCGAATAGACCAAGTTATGTCTTGAAATTGCACAAAAACGTGAAAGCTGCTCTATGGAGAGAGTTGAGCAATTCCAAAGCATCAATGTGGACCGTTGTACTCTATTTAGTGTTCTTAGAAGTCTAACTTGTAGTTGAGCCTTTGTGCCACGTTTCGTAAGGTAAAGACGCGAATAGACCAAGTTATGTCTCAATTTGCACAAAAACGTGAAAAGCTCCTCTATGGAGAGAGTTGAGCAATTCCAAAGCATCAATGTGGACGTTGTACTCTATTTAGTGCTCTGAAAAGTCTAATTTGCTAGTTGAGCCTTCGTGCCGCGTTTCGTTAGGTAAAGAGGCGAATAGACCAAGTTATGTCTCAAATTGCTTAAAAACGTGAAAAGCTCCTCTATGGAGAGAGTTGAGCAATTCCAAAGCATCAATGTCGACCGTTGTACTCTATTTAGTGTTCTGAGAAGTCTAACTTGCTAGTTGGGCCTTCGTGCCACGTTTCGTAAGGTAAAGAAGCGAATAGACCAAGTTATGTCTCAAATTGCACAAAAACGTGAAAAGCTCCTCTATGGAGAGAGTTGAGCAATTCCAAAGCATCAATATCGGACCGTTGTACTCTATTTAGTGCTCTTAAAAAGTCTAACTTGCTAGTTGAGCCTTCGTGCCACGTTTCGTAAGGTAAAGACGCGAATAGACCAAGTTATGTCTGAAATTGCACAAAAACGTGAAAAGCTGCTCTATGGAGAGAGTTTAGCAATTCCAAAGCATCAATGTGGACCGTTGTACTCTATTTAGTGCTCTTAAAGTCTAACTTGCTAGTTGAGCCTTCGTGCCACGTTTCGTAAGGTAAAGACGCGAATAGACCAAGTTATGTCTCAAATTGCACAAAAACGTGAAAAGCTCCTCTATGGAGAGAGTTGAGCAATTCCAAAGCATCAATGTGGACCGTTGTACTCTATTTAGTGCTCTTAAAAGTCTAACTTGCTAGTTGAGCCTTCGTGCCGAGTTTCGTAAGGTAAAGACGGCGAATAGACCAAGTTATGTCTCAAATTGCACAAAAACGTGAAAAGCTCCTCTATGGAGAGAGTTGAGCAATTCCAAAGCATCAATGTGGACCGTTGTACTCTATTTAGTGTTCTTAGAAGTCTAACTTGCTAGTTGAGGCCTTCGTGCCACGTTTCGTAAGGTAAAGAAGCGAATAGACCAAGTTATGTCTTCAAATTGCACAAAAACGTGAAAAGCTCCTCTATGGAGAGAGTTGAGCAATTCCAAAGCACCAATATCGGACCGTTGTACTCTATTTAGTGCTCTTAAAAGTCTAACTTGCTAGTTGAGCCTTCGTGCCACGTTTCGTAAGGTAAAGACGCGAATAGACCAAGTTATGTTTGAAATTGCACAAAAACGTGAAAGCTGCCTCTATGGAGAGAGTTGAGCAATTCCAAAGCATCAATGTGGACCGTTGTACTCTATTTAGTGTTCTTAGAAAGTCTAACTTGCTAGTTGAGCCTTCGTGCCACGTTTCGTAAGGTAAAGACGCGAATAGACCAAGTTATGTCTCAAATTGCACAAAAACGTGAAAAGCTCCTCTATGGAGAGAGTTGAGCAATTCCAAAGCATCAATGTGGACCGTTGTACTCTATTTAGTGCTCTTAAAAGTCTAACTTGCTAGTTGAGCCTTCGTGCCACGTTTCGTAGGTAAAGAGGCGAATAGACCAAGTTATGTTCTCAAATTGCTACAAAAACGTGAAAAGCTCCTCTATGGAGAGAGTTGAGCAATTCCAAAGCATCAATGTCGGACCGTTGTACTCTATTTAGTGTTCTTAGAAGTCTAACTTGCTAGTTGAGGCCTTCGTGCCACGTTTCGTAAGGTAAGAAGCGAATAGACCAAGTTATGTCTCAAATTGCACAAAAACGTGAAAAGCTCCTCTATGGAGAGAGTTGAGCAATTCCAAAGCACCAATATCGGCCGTTGTACTCTATTTAGTGCTCTTAAAAGTCTAACTTGCTAGTTGAGCCTTCGTGCCACGTTTCGTAAGGTAAAGACGCGAATAGACCAAGTTATGTTTGAAATTGCACAAAAACGTGAAAAGCTGCTCTATGGAGAGAGTTTAGCAATTCCAAAGCATCAATGTGGACCGTTGTACTCTATTTAGTGCTCTTAAAAGTCTAACTTGCTAGTTGAGCCTTCGTGCCACGTTCGTAAGGTAAAGACGCGAATAGACCAAGTTATGTCTCAATTTGAACAAAAACGTGAAAAGCTGCTCTATGGAGAGAGTTGAGCAATTCCAAAGCATCAATGTGGACCGTTGTACTCTATTTAGTGCTCTTAAAAGTCTAACTTGCTAGTTGAGCCTTCGTGCCACGTTTCGTAAGGTAAAGACGCGAATAGACCAAGTTATGTCTCAAATTGCACAAAAACGTGAAAAGCTCCTCTATGGAGAGAGTCGAGCAATTCCAAAGCATCAATGTGGACCGTTGTACTCTATTTAGTGCTCTTAAAAGTCTAACTTGCTTAGTTGGGCCTTCGTGCCAAGTTTCGTAAGGTAAAGAGGCGAATAGACCAAGTTATGTTTGAAATTGCACAAAAACGTGAAAAGCTCCTCTATGGAGAGAGTTCGAGCAATTCCAAAGCATCAATGTGGACCGTTGTACTCTATTTAGTGTTCTTAGAAGTCTAACTTGCTAGTTGAGCCTTCGTGCCACGTTTCGTAAGGTAAAGAAGCGAATAGACCAAGTTATGTCTCAAATTGCACAAAAACGTGAAAAGCTCTTCTGTGGAGAAGTTGAGCAATTCAAAAGCACCAATATCGGCCGTTGTACTCTATTTAGTGCTCTTAAAAAGCTAAACTTGCTAGTTGAGCCTTCGTGCCACGTTTCGTAAGGTAAAGACGCGAATAGACCAAGTTATGTTTGAAATTGCACAAAACGTGAATAGCTGCTCTATGGAGAGAGTTCAGCAATTCCAAAGCATCAATGTGGACCGTTGTACTCTATTTAGTGTTCTTAGAAGTCTAACTTGCCAGTTGAGCCTTCGTGCCACGTTTCGTAAGGTAAAGACGCGAATAGACCAAGTTATGTCTCAATTTGCACAAAAACGTGAAAAGCTCCTCTATGGAGAGAGTTGAGCAATTCCAAAGCATCAATGTGGACCGTTGTACTCTATTTAGTGCTCTGAAAAGTCTAATTGTTAGTTGAGCCTTCGTGCCGCGTTTCGTTAGGTAAAGAGGCGAATAGACCATGTTATGTCTCAAATTGCTTAAAAACGTGAAAAGCTCCTCTATGGAGAGAGTTGAGCAATTCCAAAGCATCAATGTCGGACCGTTGTACTCTATTTAGTGTTCTGAGAAGTCTAACTTGCTAGTTGGGCCTTCGTGCCACGTTTCGTAAGGTAAAGAAGCGAATAGACCAAGTTATGTCTCAAATTGCACAAAAACGTGAAAAGCTCCTCTATGGAGATAGTTGAGCAATTCCAAAGCACCAATATCGGCCGTTGTACTCTATTTAGTGCTCTTAAAAGTCTAACTTGCTAGTTGAGCCTTCGTGCCACGTTTCGTAAGGTAAAGACGCGAATAGACCAAGTTATGTTTGAAATTGCACAAAAACCGTGAAAAGCTGCTCTATGGAGAGAGTTTAGCAATTCCAAAGCATCAATGTGGACCGTTGTACTCTATTTAGTGCTCTTAAAAGTCTAACTTGCTAGTTGAGGCCTTCGTGCCACGTTTCGTAAGGTAAAGACGCGAATAGACCAAGTTATGTCTCAAATTGCACAAAAAACGTGAAAAGCTCCTCTATGGAGAGAGTTCGAGCAATTCCAAAGCATAAATGTGGACCGTTGTACTCTATTTAGTGCTCTTAAAAGTCTAACTTGCTAGTTGAGCCTTCGTGCCAAGTTTCGTAAGGTAAAGTGGCGAATAGACCAAGTTATGTTTGAAATTGCACAAAAACGTGAAAAGCTCCTCTATGGAGAGAGTTCGAGCAATTCCAAAGCATCAATGTGGACCGTTGTACTCTATTTAGTGCTCTTAAAAGTCTAACTTGCTAGTTGAGCCTTCGTGCCACGTTTCGTAAGGTAAAGACGCGAATAGACCAAGTTATGTCTCAAATTGCACAAAAAACGTGAAAAGCTCCTCTATGGAGAGAGTCGAGCAATTCCAAAGCATAAATGTGGACCGTTGTACTCTATTTAGTGCTCTTAAAAGTCTAACTTGCTAGTTGGGCCTTCGTGCCAAGTTTCGTAAGGTAAAGATGGCGAATAGACCAAGTTATGTTTGAAATTGCACAAAAACGTGAAAAGCTCCTCTATGGAGAGAGTCGAGCAATTCCAAAGCATCAATGTGGACCGTTGTACTCTATTTAGTGTTCTTAGAAGTCTAACTTGCAAGTTGAGCCTTCGTGCCACGTTTCGTAAGGTAAAGAAGCGAATAGACCAAGTTATGTCTCAAATTGCAAAAAAACGTGAAAAGCTCTTCTGTGGAGAGAGTTGAGCAATTCAAAATCACCAATATCGGCCGTTGTACTCTATTTAGTGCTCTTAAAAACTAACTTGCTAGTTGAGTCTTCGTGCCACGTTTCGTAAGGTAAAGACGCGAATAGACCAAGTTATGTTTGAAATTGCACAAAAACGTGAAATAGCTGCTCTATGGAGAGAGTTCAGCAATTCCAAAGCATCAATGTGGACCGTTGTACTCTATTTAGTGTTCTTAGAAGTCTAACTTGCTAGTTGAGCCTTCGTGCCACGTTTCGTAAGGTAAAGACGCGAATAGACCAAGTTATGTCTCAAATTGCACAAAAACGTGAAAAGCTCCTCTATGGAGAGAGTCGAGCAATTCCAAAGCATCAATGTGGACCGTTGTACTCTATTTAGTGCTCTTAAAAGTCTAACTTGCTAGTTGAGCCTTCGTGCCACGTTTCGTAAGGTAAAGACGCGAATAGACCAAGTTATGTATGAAATTGCACAAAAACGTGAAAAGCTGCTCTATGGAGAGAGTTTAGCAATTCCAAAGCATCAATGTGGACCGTTGTACTCTATTTAGTGCTCTTAAAAGTCTAACTTGCTAGTTGAGCCTTCGTGCCACGTTTCGTAAGGTAAAGAAGCGAATAGACCAAGTTATGTCTCAAATTGCACAAAAACGTGAAAAGCTCTCTATGGAGAGAGTTGAGCAATTCAAAGCATCAATGTCGGACCGTTGTACTCTATTTAGTGCTCTTAAAAATCTAACTTGCTAGTTGAGCCTTCGTGCCACGTTTCGTAAGGTAAAGACGCGAATAGACCAAGTTATGTTTGAAATTGCATAAAAACGTGAATAGCTCCTCTATGGAGAGAGTTGAGCAATTCCAAAGCATCAATGTGGACCGTTGTACTCTATTTAGTGCTCTTAAAAGTCTAACTTGCTAGTTGAGCCTTCGTGCCACGTTTCGTAAGGTAAAGACGCGAATAGACCAAGTTATGTCTCAAATTGCACAAAAACGTGAAAAGCTCCTCTATGGAGAGAGTTGAGCAATTCCAAAGCATCAATGTGGACCGTTGTACTCTATTTAGTGCTCTTAAAAGTCTAACTTGCTAGTTGAGCCTTCGTGCCACGTTTCGTAAGGTAAAGACGGCGAATAGACCAAGTTATGTCTTCAAATTGCACAAAAACGTGAAAAGCTCCTCTATGGAGAGAGTCGAGCAATTCCAAAGCATCAATGTGGACCGTTGTACTCTATTTAGTGTTCTTAGAAGTCTAACTTGCTTGTTGAGCCTTCGTGCCACGTTTCGTAAGGTAAAGACGCGAATAGACCAAGTTATGTCTCAAATTGCACAAAAACGTGAAAAGCTGCTCTATCGTGAGAGTTGAGCAATTCCAAAGCACCAATATCGGGCCGTTGTACTCTATTTAGTGCTCTTAAAATCTAACTTGCTAGTTGAGCCTTCGTGCCTACGTTTCGTAAGGTAAAGACGCGAATAGACCAAGTTATGTTTGAAATTGCACAAAACCGTGAAAAGCTGCTCTATGGAGAGAGTTTAGCAATTCCAAAGCATCAGTGTGGACCGTTGTACTCTATTTAGTGTTCTGAGAAGTCTAACTTGCTAGTTGAGCATTCGTGCCACGTTTCGTAAGGTAAAGAAGCGAATAGACCAAGTTATGTCTCAAATTGCACAAAAACGTGAAAAGCTCCTCCATGGAGAGAGTTGAGCAATTCCAAAGCACCAATATCGGCCGTTGTACTCTATTTAGTGCTCTTAAAAGTCTAACTTGCTAGTTGAGCCTTCGTGCCACGTTTCGTAAGGTAAAGACGCGAATAGACCAAGTTATGTTTGAAATTGCACAAAAACGTGAATAGCTGCCCTATGGAGAGAGTTTAGCAATTCCAAAGCATCAATGTGGACCGTTGTACTCTATTTAGTGTTCTTAGAAGTCTAACTTGCTAGTTGAGCCTTCGTGCCACGTTTCGTAAGGTAAAGACGCGAATAGACCAAGTTATGTCTCAATTTGCACAAAAACGTGAAAAGCTCCTCTATGGAGAGAGTTGAGCAATTCCAAAGCATCAATGTGGACCGTTGTACTCTATTTAGTGCTCTGAAAAGTCTAATTTGCTAGTTGAGCCTTCGTGCCGCGTTTCGTTAGGTAAAGAGGCGAATAGACCAAGTTATGTTTGAAATTGCACAAAAATGTGAAAAGCCGCTCTATGGAGAGAGTTTAGCAATTCCAAAGCATCAATGTGGACCGTTGTACTCTATTTAGTGCTCTTAAAAGTCTAACATGCTAGTTGAGCCTTCGTGCCACGTTTCGTAAGGTAAAGACTCGAATAGACCAAGTTATGTTTGAAATTGCACAAAAACGTGAAAAGCTCCTCTATGGAGAGAGTTGAGCAATTCCAAAGCATCAATGTGGGCCGTTGTACTCTATTTAGTGCTCTTAAAAGTCTAACTTGCTAGTTGAGCCTTCGTGCCACGTTTCCTAAGGTAAAGATGCGAATAGACCAAGTTATGTTTGAAATTGCACAAAAATGTGAAAAGCCGCTCTATGGAGAGAGTTGAGCAATTCCAAAGCATCAATGTGGACAGTTGTACTCTATTTATTGCTCTTAAAAGTCTAACTTGGTAGTTGACCCTTCGTGCCACGTTTCGTAAGGTAAAGACGCGAATAGACCAAGTTATGTCTCAAATTGCACAAAAACGTGAAAAGCTCCTCTATAGAGAGAGTTGAGCAATTCCAAAGCATCAATGTGGACCGTTGTACTCTATTTAGTGCTCTTAAAAGTCTAACTTGCTAGTTGAGCCTTCGTGCCACGTTTCGTAAGGTAAAGAGGCGAATAGGCCACGTTATGTCTCAAATTGCTCAAAAACGTGAAAAGATCCTCTATGGAGAGAGTTGAGCAATTCCAAAGCATCAATGTGGACCGTTGTACTCTATTTAGTGCTCCGAAAAGTCTAACTTGCTAGTTAAGCCTTCGTGCCGCGTTTCGTCAGGTAAAGAGGCGAATAGACCAAGTTATGTCTCAAATTGCTTAAAAACGTGAAAAGCTCCTCTATGGAGAGAGTTGAGCAATTCCAAAGCATCAATGTGGACCGTTGTACTCTCTATTTAGTGTTCTGAGAAGTCTAACTTGCTAGTTGAGCCTTCGTGCCATGTTTCGTAAGGTAAAGAAGCGAATAGACCAAGTTATGTCTCAAATTACACAAAAAGTGAAAAGCTCCTCTATGGAGAGAGTTGAGCAATTCCAAAGCACCAATATCGGCCGTTGTACTCTATTTAGTGCTCTTGAAAGTCTAACTTGCTAGTTGAGCCTTTGTGCCACGTTTCGTAAGGTAAAGATGCGAATAGACCAAGTTATGTTTGAAATTGCACAAAAATGTGAAAAGCCGCTCTATGGAGAGAGTTTAGCAATTCCAAAGCATCAATCTGGACCGTTGTACTCTATTTAGTGCTCTTAAAAGTATAACTTGGTAGTTGACCCTTCGTGCCACGTTTCGTAAGGTAAAGACGCGAATAGACCAAGTTATGTCTCAAATTGCTCAAAAACGTGAAAAGCTCCTCTATGGAGAGAGTTGAGCAATTCCAAAGCATCAATGTGGACCGTTGTACTCTATTTAGTGCTCTGAAAAGTCTAACTTGCTAGTTGAGCCTTCGTGCCGCGTTTCGTAAGGTCAAGAGGCGAATAGACCAAGTTATGTCTCAAATTGCTTAAAAACGTGAAAAGCTCCTCTATGGAGAGAGTTGAGCAATTCCAAAGCATCAATGTGGACCGTTGTACTCTATTTAGTGTTCTGAGAAGTCTAACTTGCTAGTTGAGCCTTCGTGCCACGTTTCGTAAGGTAAAGAAGCGAATAGACCAAGTTATGTCTCAAATTACACAAAAACGTGAAAAGCTCCTCTATGGAGAGAGTTGAGCAATTCCAAAGCACCAATATCGGCCGTTGTACTCTATTTAGTGCTCTTGAAAGTACTAACTTGCTAGTTGAGCCTTCGTGCCACGTTTCGTAAAGTAAAGATGCGAATAGACCAAGTTATGTTTGAAATTGCACAAAAATGTGAAAAGCCCCTCTATGGAGAGAGTTGAGCAATTCCAAAGCATCAATGTGGACCGTTCTACTCTATTTAGTGCTCTTAAAAGTCTAACTTGCTAGTTGACCCTTCGTGCCACGTTTCGTAAGGTAAAGACGTGAATAGACCAAGTTATGTCTCAAATTGCACAAAAACGTGAAAAGCTCCTCTATAGAGAGAGTTGAGCAATTCCAAAGCATCAATGCGGACCGTTGTACTCTATTTAGTGCTCTTAAAAGTCTAACTTGCTAGTTGAGCCTTCGTGCCACGTTTCGTAAGGTAAAGAGGCGAATAGGCCAAGTTATGTCTCAAATTGCTCAAAAACGTGAAAAGCTCCTCTCTGGAGAGAGTTGACCAATTCCAAAGCATCAATGTGGACCGTTGTACTCTATTTAGTGTTCTTAGAAGTCTAACTTGCTAGTTAAGTCTTCGTGCCACGTTTCGTAAGGTAATGTCTCAAATTGGACAAAAACGTGAAAAGCTCCTCTATGGAGAGACTTGAGCAATTCCAAAGCACCAATATCGGCCGTTGTACTCTATTTAGTGCTCTTAAAAATCTAACTTGCTAGTTGAGCCTTCTAACCACGTTTCATAAGGTAAAGACGCGAATAGGCTAAGTTATGTCTCAAATTGCTCAAAAACGTGAAAAGCCCCTCTATGGAGAGAGTTGACCAATTCCAAAGGATCAATGTGGACCGTTGTACTCTATTTAGTGTTCTTAGAAGTCTAACTTGCTAGTTGAGGCTTCGTGCCACGTTTCGTAAGGTAATGTCTCAAATTGCACAAAAACGTGAAAAGCTCCTCTATGGAGAGAGTTGAGCAATTCCAAAGCACCAATGTGGACCGTTGTACTCTATTTAGTGTTCTTAGAAGTCTAACTTGCTAGTTGAGCCTTCGTGCCACGTTTCGTAAGGTAATGTCTCAAATTGCACAAAAACGTGAAAAGCTCCTCTATGGAGAGAGTTGAGCAATTCCAAAGCATCAATGTGGACCGTTGTACTCTATTTAGTGTTCTTAGAAGTCTAACTTGCTAGTTGAGTCTTCGTGCCACGTTTCGTAAGGGAAAGACGCGAATAGACCAAGTTATGTCTCAATTTGCACAAAAAACGTGAAAAGCTCCTCTATGGAGAGAGTTGAGCAATTCCAAAGCACGACTATCGGCCGTTGTACTCTATTTAGTGCTCTTAAGAGTCTAACTTGCTAGTTGAGCCTTCGTGCCACGTTTCGTAAGGTAAAGACGCGAATAGACCGAGTTATCTCTCAAATTGCACAAAAACGTGAAAAGCTCCTCTATGGAGAGAGTTGAGCAATTCCAAAGCACCACTATCGGCCGTTGTACTCTATTTAGTGCTCTTAAGAGTCTAACTTGCTAGTTGAGCCTTCGTGCGACGTTTCGTAAGGTAAAGACGCGAATAGACCAAGTTATGTTTGAAATTGCACAAAAACGTGAAATGCTGCTCTAGGAGAGAGTTGAGCAATTCCAAAGCATCAATGTGGACCGTTGTACTACATTTAGTGCGCTGAAAAGCCTAACTTGCTAGTTTAGCCTTCGTGCCACGTTTCATAAGGTAAAGTCACGAATAGACCAAGTTATGTCTCAAATTGCACAGAAACGTGAAAAGCTCCTCTATGGAGAGAGTTGAGCAATTCCAAAGCATCAATGTGGACCGTTGTACTCTATTTAGTGCTCCTGAAAGTCTAACTTGCTAGTTGAGCTTTCGTGCCACGTTTCGTAAGGTAAAGAGGCGAATAGACCAAGTTATGTCTCAAATTGCTCAAAAACGTGAAAAGCTCCTCTATGAAGAGAGTTGAGCAATTCCAAAGCATCAATGTGGACCGTTGTACTCTATTTAGTGTTCTTAGAAGTCTAACTTGCTAGTTGAGCTTTCGTGCCACGTTTCGTAAGGTAAAGACGCGAATAGACCAAGTTATGTCTCAAATTGCACAAAAACGTGAAAAGCTCCTCTATGAAGAGAGTTGAGCAATTCCAAAGCACCAATATCGGCCGTTGTACTCTATTTAGTGCTCTTAAAAATCTAACTTGCTAGTTGAGCCTTCACGCCATGTTTCGTAAGGTAAAGACGCGAATAGACCAAGTTATGTTTGAAATTGCCCAAAAACGTGAAAAGCTACTCTATGGAGAGAGTTGAGCAATTCCAAAGCATGAATGTGGACCGTTGTACTCTATTTAGTGCTCTTAAAAGTCTAACTTGCTAGTTGAACCTTCGTGCCGCGTTTCGAAAGGTAAAGACGCGAATAGACCAAGTTATGTTTGAAATTGTACAAAAACGTGAAAAGCTCCTCTATGGAGAGAGTTGAGCAATTCCAAAGCATCCATGTGGACCGTTGTACTCTATTTAGTGCTCTTAAAAGTCTAGCTTGCTAGTTGAGCCTTCGTGCCACGTTTCGTAAGGTAAAGACACGAATAGACCAAGTTATGTCTCAAATTGCACAAAAACGTGAAAAGCTCCTCTATGGAGAGAGTTAGGCAATTCCAAAGCATCAATGTGGACCGTTGTACTCTATTTAGTGTTCTTAGAAGTCTAACTTGCTAGTTGAGCCTTCGTGCCACTTTACGTAAGGTAAAGACGCGAATAGACCAAGTTATGTTTGAAATTGCACAAAAACGTGAAAAGCTGCTCTAGGAGAGAGTTGAGCAATTCCAAAGCATCAATGTGGACCGTTGTACTATATTTAGTGCCCTGAAAAGCCTAACTTGCTAGTTTAGCCTTCGTGCCACGTTTCGTAAGGTAAAGTCACGAATAGACCAAGTTATGTCTCAAATTGCACAGAAACGTGAAAAGCTCCTCTATGGAGAGAGTTGAGCAATTCCAAAGCATCAATGTGGACCGTTGTACTCTATTTAGTGCTCCTGAAAGTCTAACTTGCTAGTTGAGCTTTCGTGCCACGTTTCGTAAGGTAAAGAGGCGAATAGACCAAGTTATGTCTCAAATTGCTCAAAAAACGTGAAAAGCTCCTCTATGAAGAGAGTTGAGCAATTCCAAAGCATCAATGTGGACCGTTGTACTCTATTTAGTGTTCTTAGAAGTCTAACTTGCTAGTTGAGCTTTCGTGCCACGTTTCGTAAGGTAAAGACGCGAATAGACCAAGTTATGTCTCAAATTGCACAAAAACGTGAAAAGCTCCTCTATGAAGAGAGTTGAGCAATTCCAAAGCACCAATATCGGCCGTTGTACTCTATTTAGTGCTCTTAAAAATCTAACTTGCTAGTTGAGCCTTCACGCCATGTTTCGTAAGGTAAAGACGCGAATAGACCAAGTTATGTTTGAAATTGCCCAAAAACGTGAAAAGCTACTCTATGGAGAGAGTTGAGCAATTCCAAAGCATGAATGTGGACCGTTGTACTCTATTTAGTGCTCTTAAAAGTCTAACTTGCTAGTTGAACCTTCGTGCCAGCGTTTCGAAAGGTAAAGACGCGAATAGACCAAGTTATGTTTGAAATTGTACAAAAACGTGAAAAGCTCCTCTATGGAGAGAGTTGAGCAATTCCAAAGCATCCATGTGGACCGTTGTACTCTATTTAGTGCTCTTAAAAGTCTAGCTTGCTAGTTGAGCCTTCGTGCCACGTTTCGTAAGGTAAAGACACGAATAGACCAAGTTATGTCTCAAATTGCACAAAAACGTGAAAAGCTCCTCTATGGAGAGAGTTAAGCAATTCCAAAGCATCAATGTGGACCGTTGTACTCTACTTAGTGCTCTGAAAAGTCTAACTTGCTAGTTAAGCCTTTGTGCCACGTTTTGTAAGGTAAAGAGGCGAATAGAGCAAGTTATGTCTCAAATTGCTTAAAAACGTGAAAAGCTCCTCTTGGAGAGAGTTGAGCAATTCCAAAGCATCCATGTGGACCGTTGTACTCTATTTAGTGCTCTTAAAAGTCTAACTTGCTAGTTGAGCCTTCGTGCCACGTTTCGTAAGGTAAAGAAGCAAATAGACCAAGTTATGTCTCAAATTGCACAAAAACGTGAAAAGCTCCTCTATGGAGAGAGTTGAGCAATTCCAAAGCACCAATATCGGCCGTTGTACTCTATTTAGTGCTCTTAAAAGTCTAACTTGCTAGTTGAGCCTTCGTGCCACGTTTCGTAAGGTAAAGACGCGAATAGACCAAGTTATGTTTGAAATTGCACAAAAACGTGAAAAGCAGCTCTATGGAGAGAGTTTAGCAATTCCAAAGCATCAATGTTGACCGTTGTACTCTATTTAGTGCTCTTAAAAGTCTAAGTTGCTAGTTGAGCCTTCGTGCCACGTTTCGTAAGGTAAAGACGCGAATAGACCAAGTTATGTCTCAAATTGCACAGAAAACGTGAAAAGCTCCTCTATGGAGAGAGTTGAGCAATTCCAAAGCATCAATGTGGACCGTTGTACTCTATTTAGTGCTCCTGAAAGTCTAACTTGCTAGTTGAGCTTTGTGCCACGTTTCGTAAGGTAAAGAGGCGAATAGACCAAGTTATGTCTCAAATTGCTCAAAAACGTGAAAAGCTCCTCTATGGAGAGAGTTGAGCAATTCCAAAGCATCAATGTGGACCGTTGTACCCTATTTAGTGTTCTTAGAAGTCTAACTTGCTAGTTGAGCTTTCATGCCACGTTTCGTAAGGTAAAGACGCGAATAGACCAAGTTATGTCTCAAATTGCACAAAAACGTGAAAAGCTCCTCTATGGAGAGAGTTGAGCAATTCCAAAGCACCAATATCGGACCGTTGTACTCTATTTAGTGCTCTTAAAAATCTAACTTGCTAGTTGAGCCTTCGTGCCATGTTTCGTAAGGTAAAGACGCGAATAGACCAAGTTATGTTTGAAATTGCCCAAAAACGTGAAAAGCTACTCTATGGAGAGAGTTGAGCAATTCCAAAGCATCAATGTGGACCGTTGTACTCTATTTAGTGCTCTTAAAAGTCTAACTTGCTAGTTGAGCCTTCGTGCCACGTTTCGTAAGGTAAAGAAGCGAATAGACCAAGTTATGTCTCAAATTGCACAAAAACGTGAAAAGCTCCTCTATGGAGAGAGTTGAGCAATTCCAAAGCACCAATATCGGACCGTTGTACTCTATTTAGTGCTCTTAAAAGTCTAACTTGCTAGTTGAGCCTTCGTGCCACGTTTCGTAAGGTAAAGACGCGAATAGACCAAGTTATGTTTGAAATTGCACAAAAACGTGAAAAGCAGCTCTATGGAGAGAGTTTAGCAATTCCAAAGCATCAATGTGGACCGTTGTACTCTATTTAGTGCTCTTAAAAGTCTAAGTTGCTAGTTGAGCCTTCGTGTCACGTTTCGTAAGGTAATGACGCGAATAGACCAAGTTATGTCTCAAATTGCACAGAAACGTGAAAAGCTCCTCTATGGAGAGAGTTGAGCAATTCCAAAGCATCAATGTGGACCGTTGTACTCTATTTAGTGCTCCTGAAAGTCTAACTTGCTAGTTGAGCTTTCGTGCCACGTTTCGTAAGGTAAAGAGGCGAATAGACCAAGTTATGTCTCAAATTGCTCAAAAACGTGAAAAGCTCCTCTATGGAGAGAGTTGAGCAATTCCAAAGCATCAATGTGGACCGTTGTACCCTATTTAGTGTTCTTAGAAGTCTAACTTGCTAGTTGAGCTTTCATGCCACGTTTCGTAAGGTAAAGACGCGAATAGACCAAGTTATGTTTGAAATTGCACAAGAACGTGAAAAGCAGCTCTATGGAGAGAGTTTAGCAATTCCAAAGCATCAATGTGGACCATTGTACTCTATTTAGTGCTCTTAAAAGTCTAAGTTGCTAGTTGAGCCTTCGTGCCACGTTTCGTAAGGTAAAGACGCGAATAGACCAAGTTATGTCTCAAATTGCACAGAAACGTGAAAAGCTCCTCTATGGAGAGAGTTGAGCAATTCCAAAGCATCAATGTGGACCGTTGTACTCTATTTAGTGCTCCTGAAAGTCTAACTTGCTAGTTGAGCTTTCGTGCCACGTTTCGTAAGGTAAAGAGGCGAATAGACCAAGTTATGTCTCAAATTGCTCAAAAACGTGAAAAGCTCCTCTATGGAGAGAGTTGAGCAATTCCAAAGCATCAATGTGGACCGTTGTACTCTATTTAGTGTTCTTAGAAGTCTAACTTGCTAGTTGAGCCTTCGTGCCACGTTTCGTAAGGGAAAGACGCGAATAGACCAAGTTATGTCTCAATTTGCACAAAAACGTGAAAAGCTCCTCTATGGAGAGAGTTGAGCAATTCCAAAGCACGACTATCGGCCGTTGTACTCTATTTAGTGCTCTTAAGAGTCTAACTTGCTAGTTGAGCCTTCGTGTCACGTTTCGTAAGGTAAAGACGCGAATAGACCGAGTTATCTCTCAAATTGCACAAAAACGTGAAAAGCTCCTCTATGGAGAGAGTTGAGCAATTCCAAAGCACCACTATCGGCCGTTGTACTCTATTTAGTGCTCTTAAGAGTCTAACTTGCTAGTTGAGCCTTCGTGCGACGTTTCGTAAGGTAAAGACGCGAATAGACCAAGTTATGTTTGAAATTGCGCAAAAACGTGAAAAGCTGCTCTAGGAGAGAGTTGAGCAATTCCAAAGGATCAATGTGGACCGTTGTACTATATTTAGTGCTCTGAAAAACCTAACTTGCTAGTTGAGCCTTCGTGCCACGTTTCGTAAGGTAAAGTCACGAATAGACCAAGTTATGTCTCAAATTGCACAGAAACGTGAAAAGCTCCTCTATGGAGAGAGTTGAGCAATTCCAAAGCATCAATGTGGACCGTTGTACTCTATTTAGTGCTCCTGAAAGTCTAACTTGCTAGTTGAGCTTTCGTGCCACGTTTCGTAAGGTAAAGAGGCGAATAGACCAAGTTATGTCTCAAATTGCTCAAAAACGTGAAAAGCTCCTCTATGAAGAGAGTTGAGCAATTCCAAAGCATCAATGTGGACCGTTGTACTCTATTTAGTGTTCTTAGAAGTCTAACTTGCTAGTTGAGCTTTCGTGCCACGTTTCGTAAGGTAAAGACGCGAATAGACCAAGTTATGTCTCAAATTGCACAAAAACGTGAAAAGCTCCTCTATGGAGAGAGTTGAGCAATTCCAAAGCACCAATATCAGCCGGTGTACTCTATTTAGTGCTCTTAAAAATCTAACTTGCTAGTTGAGCCTTCGCGCCATGTTTCGTAAGGTAAAGACGCGAATAGACCAAGTTATGTTTGAAATTGCCCAAAAACGTGAAAAGCTACTCTATGGAGAGAGCTGAGCAATTCCAAAGCATGAATGTGGACCGTTGTACTCTATTTAGTGAGCTTAAAAGTCTAACTTGCTAGTTGAACCTTCGTGCCGCGTTTCGAAAGGTAAAGACGCGAATAGACCAAGTTATGTTGAAATTGTACAAAAACGTGAAAAGCTCCTCTATGGAGAGAGTTGAGCAATTCCAAAGCATCCATGTGGACCGTTGTACTCTATTTAGTGCTCTTAAAAGTCTAACTTGCTAGTTGAGCCTTCGTGCCACGTTTCGTAAGGTAAAGAAGCGAATAGACCAAGTTATGTCTCAAATTGCACAAAAAACGTGAAAAGCTCCTCTATGGAGAGAGTTGAGCAATTCCAAAGCACCAATATCGGACCGTTGTACTCTATTTAGTGCTCTTAAAAGTCTAACTTGCTAGTTGAGCCTTCGTGCCACGTTTCGTAAGGTAAAGACGCGAATAGACCAAGTTATGTTTGAAATTGCAGAAAAACGTGAAAAGCAGCTCTATGGAGAGAGTTTAGCAATTCCAAAGCATCAATGTTGACCGTTGTACTCTATTTAGTGCTCTTAAAAGTCTAAGTTGCTAGTTGAGCCTTCGTGCCACGTTTCGTAAGGTAAAGACGCGAATAGACCAAGTTATGTCTCAAATTGCACAGAAACGTGAAAAGCTCCTCTATGGAGAGAGTTGAGCAATTCCAAAGCATCAATGTGGACCGTTGTACTCTATTTAGTGCTCCTGAAAGTCTAACTTGCTAGTTGAGCTTTTGTGCCACGTTTCGTAAGGTAAAGAGGCGAATAGACCAAGTTATGTCTCAAATTGCTCAAAAACGTGAAAAGCTCCTCTATGGAGAGAGTTGAGCAATTCCAAAGCATCAATGTGGACCGTTGTACCCTATTTAGTGTTCTTAGAAGTCTAACTTGCTAGTTGAGCTTTCATGCCACGTTTCGTAAGGTAAAGACGCGAATAGACCAAGTTATGTCTCAAATTGCACAAAAACGTGAAAAGCTCCTCTATGGAGAGAGTTGAGCAATTCCAAAGCACCAATATCGGACCGTTGTACTCTATTTAGTGCTCTTAAAAATCTAACTTGCTAGTTGAGCCTTCGTGCCATGTTTCGTAAGGTAAAGACGCGAATAGACCAAGTTATGTTTGAAATTGCCCAAAAACGTGAAAAGCTACTCTATGGAGAGAGTTGAGCAATTCCAAAGCATCAATGTGGACCGTTGTACTCTATTTAGTGCTCTTAAAAGTCTAACTTGCTAGTTGAGCCTTCGTGCCACGTTTCGTAAGGTAAAGAAGCGAATAGACCAAGTTATGTCTCAAATTGCACAAAAACGTGAAAAGCTCCTCTATGGAGAGAGTTGAGCAATTCCAAAGCATCAATATCGGACCGTTGTACTCTATTTAGTGCTCTTAAAAGTCTAACTTGCTAGTTGAGCCTTTCGTGCCACGTTTCGTAAGGTAAAGACGCGAATAGACCAAGTTATGTTTGAAATTGCACAAAAACGTAAAAAGCAGCTCTATGGAGAGAGTTGAGCAATTCCAAAGCATCAATGTGGACCGTTGTACTCTATTTAGTGCTCTTAAAAGTCTAAGTTGCTAGTTGAGCCTTCGTGCCACGTTTCGTAAGGTAAATGACGCGAATAGACCAAGTTATGTCTCAAATTGCACAGAAACGTGAAAAGCTCCTCTATGGAGAGAGTTGAGCAATTCCAAAGCATCAATGTGGACCGTTGTACTCTATTTAGTGCTCTTAGAAAGTCTAACTTGCTAGTTGAGCCTTTCGTGCCACGTTTCGTAAGGTAAAGAGGCGAATAGACCAAGTTATGTCTCAAATTGCTCAAAAACGTGAAAAGCTCCTCTATGGAGAGAGTTGAGCAATTCCAAAGCATCAATGTGGACCGTTGTACTCTATTTAGTGTTCTTAGAAGTCTAACTTGCTAGTTGAGCCTTCAGTGCCACGTTTCGTAAGGTAAAGACGCGAATAGACCAAGTTATGTCTCAAATTGCACAAAAACGTGAAAAGGCTCCTCTATGGAGAGAGTTGAGCAATTCCAAAGCATCAATGTCGGACCGTTGTACTCTATTTAGTGCTCTTAAAAAGTCTAACTTGCTAGTTGAGCCTTCGTGCCACTGTTTCGTAAGGTAAAGACGCGAATAGACCAAGTTATGTTTGAAATTGCACAAAAACGTGAAAAGCTACTCTATGGAGAGAGTTGAGCAATTCCAAAGCATCAATGTGGACCGTTGTACTCTATTTAGTGCTCTTAAAAGTCTAACTTGCTAGTTGAGCCTTCGTGCCGCGTTTCGTAAGGTAAAGACGCGAATAGACCAAGTTATGTTTGAAATTGCTACAAAAACGTGAAAAGCTCCTCTATGGAGAGAGTTGAGCAATTCCAAAGCATCCATGTGGACCGTTGTACTCTATTTAGTGCTCTTAAAAGTCTAACTTGATAGTTGAGCCTTCGTGCTACGTTTCGTAAGGTAAAGAAGCGAATAGACCAAGTTATGTCTCAAATTGCACAAAAACGTGAAAAGCTCCTCTATGGAGAGAGTTGAGCAATTCCAAAGCATCAATAGTCGGACCGTTGTACTCTATTTAGTGCTCTTAAAAGTCTAACTTGCTAGTTGAGCCTTCGTGCCACGTTTCGTAAGGTAAAGACGCGAATAGACCAAGTTATGTCTCAAATTGCACAAAAACGTGAAAAGCTCCTCTATGGAGAGAGTTGAGCAATTCCAAAGCATCAATGTGGACCGTTGTACTCTATTTAGTGCTCTTAAAAGTCTAACTTGCTAGTTGAGCCTTCGTGCCACGTTTCGTAAGGTAAAGACGCGAATAGACCAAGTTATGTCTCAAATTGCACAAAAACGTGAAAAGCTCCTCTATGGAGAGAGTTGAGCAATTCCAAAGCATCAATGTGGACCGTTGTACTCTATTTAGTGTTCTTAGAAAGTCTAACTTGCTAGTTGAGCCTTCGTGCCACGTTTCGTAAGGTAAAGACGCGAATAGACCAAGTTATGTCTCAAATTGCACAAAAACGTGAAAAGCTCCTCTATGGAGAGAGTTGAGCAATTCCAAAGCATCAATGTGGACCGTTGTACTCTATTTAGTGCTCTTAAAAGTCTAACTTGCTAGTTGAGCCTTCGTGCCACGTTTCGTAAGGTAAAGACGCGAATAGACCAAGTTATGTCTCAAATTGCACAAAAACGTGAAAAGCTCCTCTATGGAGAGAGTTGAGCAATTCCAAAGCATCAATGTGGACCGTTGTACTCTATTTAGTGCTCTTAAAAGTCTAACTTGCTAGTTGAGCCTTCGTGCCACGTTTCGTAAGGTAAAGACGCGAATAGACCAAGTTATGTCTCAAATTGCACAAAAACGTGAAAAGCTCCTCTATGGAGAGAGTTGAGCAATTCCAAAGCATCAATGTGGACCGTTGTACTCTATTTAGTGCTCTTAAAAGTCTAACTTGCTAGTTGAGCCTTCGTGCCACGTTTCGTAAGGTAAAGACGCGAATAGACCAAGTTATGTCTGAAATTGCACAAAAACGTGAAAAGCTCCTCTATGGAGAGAGTTGAGCAATTCCAAAGCATCAATGTGGACCGTTGTACTCTATTTAGTGCTCTTAAAAGTCTAACTTGCTAGTTGAGCCTTCGTGCCACGTTTCGTAAGGTAAAGACGCGAATAGACCAAGTTATGTCTCAAATTGCACAAAAACGTGAAAAGCTCCTCTATGGAGAGAGTTGAGCAATTCCAAAGCATCAATGTGGACCGTTGTACTCTATTTAGTGTTCTTAGAAGTCTAACTTGCTAGTTGAGCTTCGTGCCACGTTTCGTAAGGTAAAGACGGCGAATAGACCAAGTTATGTCTCAAATTGCTACAAAAACGTGAAAAGCTCCTCTATGGAGAGAGTTGAGCAATTCCAAAGCATCAATGTGGACCGTTGTACTCTATTTAGTGCTCTTAGAAAGTCTAACTTGCTAGTTGAGCCTTCGTGCCACGTTTCGTAAGGTAAAGACGCGAATAGACCAAGTTATGTCTCAAATTGCACAAAAACGTGAAAAGCTCCTCTATGGAGAGAGTTGAGCAATTCCAAAGCATCAATGTGGACCGTTGTACTCTATTTAGTGCTCTTAAAAGTCTAACTTGCTAGTTGAGCCTTCGTGCCACGTTTCGTAAGGTAAAGACGCGAATAGACCAAGTTATGTTTGAAATTGCACAAAAACGTGAAAAGCTCCTCTATGGAGAGAGTTGAGCAATTCCAAAGCATCAATGTGGACCGTTGTACTCTATTTAGTGCTCTTAAAAGTCTAACTTGCTAGTTGAGCCTTCGTGCCACGTTTCGTAAGGTAAAGACGCGAATAGACCAAGTTATGTCTCAAATTGCACAAAAACGTGAAAAGCTCCTCTATGGAGAGAGTTGAGCAATTCCAAAGCATCAATGTGGACCGTTGTACTCTATTTAGTGCTCTTAAAAGTCTAACTTGCTAGTTGAGCCTTCGTGCCACGTTTCGTAAGGTAAAGACGCGAATAGACCAAGTTATGTCTCAAATTGCACAAAAACGTGAAAAGCTCCTCTATGGAGAGAGTTGAGCAATTCCAAAGCATCAATGTGGACCGTTGTACTCTATTTAGTGCTCTTAAAAGTCTAACTTGCTAGTTGAGCCTTCGTGCCACGTTTCGTAAGGTAAAGACGCGAATAGACCAAGTTATGTCTCAAATTGCACAAAAACGTGAAAAGCTCCTCTATGGAGAGAGTTGAGCAATTCCAAAGCATCAATGTGGACCGTTGTACTCTATTTAGTGCTCTTAAAAGTCTAACTTGCTAGTTGAGCCTTCGTGCCACGTTTCGTAAGGTAAAGACGCGAATAGACCAAGTTATGTCTCAAATTGCACAAAAACGTGAAAAGCTCCTCTATGGAGAGAGTTGAGCAATTCCAAAGCATCAATGTGGACCGTTGTACTCTATTTAGTGCTCTTAGAAGTCTAACTTGCTAGTTGAGCTTCGTGCCACGTTTCGTAAGGTAAAGACGCGAATAGACCAAGTTATGTCTCAAATTGCTACAAAAACGTGAAAAGCTCCTCTATGGAGAGAGTTGAGCAATTCCAAAGCATCAATGTGGACCGTTGTACTCTATTTAGTGCTCTTAGAAAGTCTAACTTGCTAGTTGAGCCTTCGTGCCACGTTTCGTAAGGTAAAGACGCGAATAGACCAAGTTATGTCTCAAATTGCTTAAAAAACGTGAAAAGCTCCTCTATGGAGAGAGTTGAGCAATTCCAAAGCATCAATGTGGACCGTTGTACTCTATTTAGTGCTCTTAAAAGTCTAACTTGCTAGTTGAGCCTTCGTGCCACGTTTCGTAAGGTAAAGACGGCGAATAGACCAAGTTATGTCTCAAATTGCTACAAAAACGTGAAAAGCTCCTCTATGGAGAGAGTTGAGCAATTCCAAAGCATCAATGTGGACCGTTGTACTCTATTTAGTGCTTCTTAGAAAGTCTAACTTGCTAGTTGAGCCTTCGTGCCACGTTTCGTAAGGTAAAGACGCGAATAGACCAAGTTATGTCTCAAATTGCACAAAAACGTGAAAAGCTCCTCTATGGAGAGAGTTGAGCAATTCCAAAGCATCAATGTGGACCGTTGTACTCTATTTAGTGCTCTTAAGAAGTCTAACTTGCTAGTTGAGCCTTCGTGCCACGTTTCGTAAGGTAAAGACGCGAATAGACCAAGTTATGTCTCAAATTGCACAAAAACGTGAAAAGCTCCTCTATGGAGAGAGTTGAGCAATTCCAAAGCATCACTATCGGACCGTTGTACTCTATTTAGTGCTCTTAAGAGTCTAACTTGCTAGTTGAGCCTTCGTGCCACGTTTCGTAAGGTAAAGACTCGAATAGACCAAGTTATGTCTCAAATTGCACAAAAACGTGAAAAGCTCCTCTATGGAGAGAGTTGAGCAATTCCAAAGCATCAATGTGGACCGTTGTACTCTATTTAGTGCTCTTAAAAGTCTAACTTGCTAGTTGAGCCTTCGTGCCACGTTTCGTAAGGTAAAGACGCGAATAGACCAAGTTATGTCTCAAATTGCACAGAAACGTGAAAAGCTCCTCTATGGAGAGAGTTGAGCAATTCCAAAGCATCAATGTGGACCGTTGTACTCTATTTAGTGCTCTGAAAAGTCTAACTTGCTAGTTGAGCCTTCGTGCCACGTTTCGTAAGGTAAAGAGGCGAATAGACCAAGTTATGTCTCAAATTGCATCAAAAACGTGAAAAGCTCCTCTATGGAGAGAGTTGAGCAATTCCAAAGCATCGATGTGGACCGTTGTACTCTATTTAGTGTTCTTAGAAGTCTAACTTGCTAGTTGAGCTTTCGTGCCACGTTTCGTAAGGTAAAGACGCGAATAGACCAAGTTATGTCTCAAATTGCACAAAAACGTGAAAAGCTCCTCTATGGAGAGAGTTGAGCAATTCCAAAGCATCAATAGTAGGACCGTTGTACTCTATTTAGTGCTCTTAAAAGTCTAACTTGCTAGTTGAGCCTTCGTGCCACTGTTTCGTAAGGTAAAGATGCGAATAGACCAAGTTATGTCTGCAAATTGCCAAAAACGTGAAAAGCTACTCTATGGAGAGAGTTGAGCAATTCCAAAGCATCAATGTGGACCGTTGTACTCTATTTAGTGCTCTTAAAAGTCTAACTTGCTAGTTGAAGCCTTCGTGCCAGCGTTTCGTAAGGTAAAGACGCGAATAGACCAAGTTATGTTGAAATTGCACAAAAACGTGAAAAGCTCCTCTATGGAGAGAGTTGAGCAATTCCAAAGCATCAATGTGGACCGTTGTACTCTATTTAGTGCTCTTAAAAGTCTAACTTGCTAGTTGAGCCTTCGTGCCACGTTTCGTAAGGTAAAGACGCGAATAGACCAAGTTATGTCTCAAATTGCACAAAAACGTGAAAAGCTCCTCTATGGAGAGAGTTGAGCAATTCCAAAGCATCAATGTGGACCGTTGTACTCTATTTAGTGCTCTTAAAAGTCTAACTTGCTAGTTGAGCCTTCGTGCCACGTTTCGTAAGGTAAAGACGCGAATAGACCAAGTTATGTCTCAAATTGCTACAAAAACGTGAAAAGCTCCTCTATGGAGAGAGTTGAGCAATTCCAAAGCATCAATGTGGACCGTTGTACTCTATTTAGTGCTCTTAAAAGTCTAACTTGCTAGTTGAGCCTTCGTGCCACGTTTCGTAAGGTAAAGACGCGAATAGACCAAGTTATGTCTCAAATTGCACAAAAACGTGAAAAGCTCCTCTATGGAGAGAGTTGAGCAATTCCAAAGCATCAATGTGGACCGTTGTACTCTATTTAGTGTTCTTAGAAGTCTAACTTGCTAGTTGAGCCTTCGTGCCACGTTTCGTAAGGTAAAGACGCGAATAGACCAAGTTATGTCTCAAATTGCACAAAAACGTGAAAAGCTCCTCTATGGAGAGAGTTGAGCAATTCCAAAGCATCGAATAGTCGGACCGTTGTACTCTATTTAGTGCTCTTAAGAGTCTAACTTGCTAGTTGAGCCTTCAGTGCCACGTTTCGTAAGGTAAAGACGCGAATAGACCAAGTTATGTCTCAAATTGCACAAAAACGTGAAAAGCTCCTCTATGGAGAGAGTTGAGCAATTCCAAAGCATCAATAGTCGGACCGTTGTACTCTATTTAGTGCTCTTAAGAGTCTAACTTGCTAGTTGAGCCTTCGTGCCGACGTTTCGTAAGGTAAAGACGCGAATAGACCAAGTTATGTTTGAAATTGCACAAAAACGTGAAAAGCTGCCTCTATGGAGAGAGTTGAGCAATTCCAAAGCATCAATGTGGACCGTTGTACTATATTTAGTGCTCTGAAAAGCCTAACTTGCTAGTTGAGCCTTCGTGCCACGTTTCGTAAGGTAAAGTCACGAATAGACCAAGTTATGTCTCAAATTGCACAGAAACGTGAAAAGCTCCTCTATGGAGAGAGTTGAGCAATTCCGAAGCATCAATGTGGACCGTTGTACTCTATTTAGTGCTCCTGAAAGTCTAACTTGCTAGTTGAGCTTTCGTGCCACGTTTCGTAAGGTAAAGAGGCGAATAGACCAAGTTATGTCTCAAATTGCTCAAAAACGTGAAAAGCTCCTCTATGAAAGAGTTGAGCAATTCCAAAGCATCAATGTGGACCGTTGTACTCTATTTAGTGTTCTTAGAAGTCTAACTTGCTAGTTGAGCTTCGTGCCACGTTTCGTAAGGTAAAGACGCGAATAGACCAAGTTATGTCTCAAATTGCACAAAAACGTGAAAAGCTCCTCTATGGAGAGAGTTGAGCAATTCCAAAGCATCCAATATCGGACCGTTGTACTCTATTTAGTGCTCTTAAAAAGTCTAACTTGCTAGTTGAGCCTTCGTGCCATGTTTCGTAAGGTAAAGATGCGAATAGACCAAGTTATGTTTGAAATTGCCAAAAACGTGAAAAGCTACTCTATGGAGAGAGCTTGAGCAATTCCAAAGCATGCAATGTGGACCGTTGTACTCTATTTAGTGCTCTTAAAAGTCTAACTTGCTAGTTGAAGCCATTCGTGCCGCGTTTCGTAAGGTAAAGACGCGAATAGACCAAGTTATGTTTGAAATTGTACAAAAACGTGAAAAGCTCCTCTATGGAGAGAGTTGAGCAATTCCAAAGCATCCATGTGGACCGTTGTACTCTATTTAGTGCTCTTAAAAGTCTAAGCTTGCTAGTTGAGCCTTCGTGCCACGTTTCGTAAGGTAAAGACACGAATAGACCAAGTTATGTCTCAAATTGCACAAAAACGTGAAAAGCTCCTCTATGGAGAGAGTTGAGCAATTCCAAAGCATCAATGTGGACCGTTGTACTCTATTTAGTGCTCTTAAAAGTCTAACTTGCTAGTTGAGCCTTCGTGCCACGTTTCGTAAGGTAAAGACGGCGAATAGACCAAGTTATGTCTCAAATTGCTACAAAAACGTGAAAAGCTCCTCTATGGAGAGAGTTGAGCAATTCCAAAGCATCAATGTGGACCGTTGTACTCTATTTAGTGCTCTTAAAAGTCTAACTTGCTAGTTGAGCCTTCGTGCCACGTTTCGTAAGGTAAAGACGCGAATAGACCAAGTTATGTCTCAAATTGCACAAAAACGTGAAAAGCTCCTCTATGGAGAGAGTTGAGCAATTCCAAAGCATCAATGTGGACCGTTGTACTCTATTTAGTGTTCTTAGAAGTCTAACTTGCTAGTTGAGCCTTCGTGCCATGTTTCGTAAGGTAAAGACGCGAATAGACCAAGTTATGTCTCAAATTGCACAAAAACGTGAAAAGCTCCTCTATGGAGAGAGTTGAGCAATTCCAAAGCATCAATGTGGGCCGTTGTACTCTATTTAGTGCTCTTAAGAGTCTAACTTGCTAGTTGAGCCTTCGTGCCATCGTTTCGTAAGGTAAAGACGCGAATAGACCGAGTTATCTCTCAAATTGCACAAAAACGTGAAAAGCTCCTCTATGGAGAGAGTTGAGCAATTCCAAAGCATCACTATCGGACCGTTGTACTCTATTTAGTGCTCTTAAGAGTCTAACTTGCTAGTTGAGCCTTCGTGCCACGTTTCGTAAGGTAAAGACGCGAATAGACCAAGTTATGTTTGAAATTGCACAAAAACGTGAAAAGCTACTCTATGGAGAGAGTTGAGCAATTCCAAAGCATCAATGTGGACCGTTGTACTATATTTAGTGCTCTGAAAAGTCCTAACTTGCTAGTTGAGCCTTCGTGCCACGTTTCGTAAGGTAAAGTCAGCGAATAGACCAAGTTATGTCTCAAATTGCACAGAAACGTGAAAAGCTCCTCTATGGAGAGAGTTGAGCAATTCCAAAGCATCAATGTGGACCGTTGTACTCTATTTAGTGCTCTGAAAGTCTAACTTGCTAGTTGAGCCTTCGTGCCACGTTTCGTAAGGTAAAGAGGCGAATAGACCAAGTTATGTCTCAAATTGCTCAAAAACGTGAAAAGCTCCTCTATGGAGAGAGTTGAGCAATTCCAAAGCATCAATGTGGACCGTTGTACTCTATTTAGTGTTCTTAGAAGTCTAACTTGCTAGTTGAGCCTTCGTGCCACGTTTCGTAAGGTAAAGACGCGAATAGACCAAGTTATGTCTCAAATTGCACAAAAACGTGAAAAGCTCCTCTATGGAGAGAGTTGAGCAATTCCAAAGCATCAATGTGGACCGTTGTACTCTATTTAGTGCTCTTAAAAGTCTAACTTGCTAGTTGAGCCTTCGTGCCACGTTTCGTAAGGTAAAGACGCGAATAGACCAAGTTATGTTTGAAATTGCCAAAAACGTGAAAAGCTCCTCTATGGAGAGAGTTGAGCAATTCCAAAGCATCAATGTGGACCGTTGTACTCTATTTAGTGCTCTTAAAAGTCTAACTTGCTAGTTGAGCCTTCGTGCCACGTTTCGTAAAGGTAAAGACGCGAATAGACCAAGTTATGTTCTGAAATTGCTACAAAAACGTGAAAAGCTCCTCTATGGAGAGAGTTGAGCAATTCCAAAGCATCAATGTGGACCGTTGTACTCTATTTAGTGCTCTTAAAAGTCTAAGCTTGCTAGTTGAGCCTTCGTGCCACGTTTCGTAAGGTAAAGACAGCGAATAGACCAAGTTATGTCTCAAATTGCACAAAAACGTGAAAAGCTCCTCTATGGAGAGAGTTGAAGCAATTCCAAAGCATCAATGTGGACCGTTGTACTCTATTTAGTGCTCTGAAAAGTCTAACTTGCTAGTTGAGCCTTCGTGCCACGTTTCGTAAGGTAAAGAGGCGAATAGAGCCAAGTTATGTCTCAAATTGCTTAAAAAACGTGAAAAGCTCCTCTATGGAGAGAGTTGAGCAATTCCAAAGCATCAATGTGGACCGTTGTACTCTATTTAGTGCTCTTAAAAGTCTAACTTGCTAGTTGAGCCTTCGTGCCACGTTTCGTAAGGTAAAGAAGCGAATAGACCAAGTTATGTCTCAAATTGCACAAAAACGTGAAAAGCTCCTCTATGGAGAGAGTTGAGCAATTCCAAAGCACCAATATCGGACCGTTGTACTCTATTTAGTGCTCTTAAAAGTATAACTTGCTAGTTGAGCCTTCGTGCCACGTTTCGTAAGGTAAAGACGCGAATAGACCAAGTTATGTTTGAAATTGCACAAAAACGTGAAAAGCAGCTCTATGGAGAGAGTTGAGCAATTCCAAAGCATCAATGTGGACCGTTGTACTCTATTTAGTGCTCTTAAAAGTCTAAGCTTGCTAGTTGAGCCTTCGTGCCACGTTTCGTAAGGTAAAGACGCGAATAGACCAAGTTATGTCTCAAATTGCACAGAAAACGTGAAAAGCTCCTCCTATGGAGAGAGTTGAGCAATTCCAAAGCATCAATGTGGACCGTTGTACTCTATTTAGTGCTCCTGAAAGTCTAACTTGCTAGTTGAGCCTTCGTGCCACGTTTCGTAAGGTAAAGAGGCGAATAGACCAAGTTATGTCTCAAATTGCTCAAAAACGTGAAAAGCTCCTCTATGGAGAGAGTTGAGCAATTCCAAAGCATCAATGTGGACCGTTGTACTCTATTTAGTGTTCTTAGAAGTCTAACTTGCTAGTTGAGCTTTCATGCCACGTTTCGTAAGGTAAAGACGCGAATAGACCAAGTTATGTCTCAAATTGCACAAAAACGTGAAAAGCTCCTCTATGGAGAGAGTTGAGCAATTCCAAAGCACCAATATCGGACCGTTGTACTCTATTTAGTGCTCTTAAAAGTCTAACTTGCTAGTTGAGCCTTCTTGCCATGTTTCGTAAGGTAAAGACGCGAATAGACCAAGTTATGTTTGAAATTGCCCAAAAACGTGAAAAGGCTACTCTATGGAGAGAGTTGAGCAATTCCAAAGCATCAATGTGGACTGTTGTACTCTATTTAGTGCTCTTAAAAGTCTAACTTGCTAGTTTAGCCTTCGTGCCACGTTTCGTAAGGTAAAGACGCGAATAGACCAAGTTATGTCTCAAATTGCACAAAAACGTGAAAAGCTCCTCTATGGAGAGAGTTGAGCAATTCCAAAGCATCAATGTGGACTGTTGTACTCTATTTAGTGCTCTTAAAAGTCTAACTTGCTAGTTGAGCCTTCGTGCCACGTTTCGTAAGGTAAAGACGCGAATAGACCAAGTTATGTCTCAAATTGCACAAAAACGTGAAAAGCTCCTCTATGGAGAGAGTTGAGCAATTCCAAAGCATCAATGTGGACCGTTGTACTCTATTTAGTGCTCTTAAAAGTCTAACTTGCTAGTTGAGCCTTCGTGCCACGTTTCGTAAGGTAAAGACGCGAATAGACCAAGTTATGTCTCAAATTGCACAAAAACGTGAAAAGCTCCTCTATGGAGAGAGTTGAGCAATTCCAAAGCATCAATGTGGACCGTTGTACTCTATTTAGTGCTCTTAAAGTCTAACTTGCTAGTTGAGCCTTCGTGCCACGTTTCGTAAGGTAAAGACGCGAATAGACCAAGTTATGTCTCAAATTGCACAAAAACGTGAAAAGCTCCTCTATGGAGAGAGTTGAGCAATTCCAAAGCATCAATGTGGACCGTTGTACTCTATTTAGTGCTCTTAGAAAGTCTAACTTGCTAGTTGAGCCTTCGTGCCACGTTTCGTAAGGTAAAGACGCGAATAGACCAAGTTATGTCTCAAATTGCACAAAAACGTGAAAAGCTCCTCTATGGAGAGAGTTGAGCAATTCCAAAGCATCAATGTGGACCGTTGTACTCTATTTAGTGCTCTTAAAAGTCTAACTTGCTAGTTGAGCCTTCGTGCCACGTTTCGTAAGGTAAAGAGGCGAATAGACCAAGTTATGTTCGAAATTGCACAAAAACGTGAAAAGCTCCTCTATGGAGAGAGTTGAGCAATTCCAAAGCATCAATGTGGACCGTTGTACTCTATTTAGTGCTCTTAAAAGTCTAACTTGCTAGTTGAGCCTTCGTGCCACGTTTCGTAAGGTAAAGACGCGAATAGACCAAGTTATGTCTCAAATTGCACAAAAACGTGAAAAGCTCCTCTATGGAGAGAGTTGAGCAATTCCAAAGCATCAATGTGGACCGTTGTACTCTATTTAGTGCTCTTAAAAGTCTAACTTGCTAGTTGAGCCTTCGTGCCACGTTTCGTAAGGTAAAGACGCGAATAGACCAAGTTATGTCTCAAATTGCACAAAAACGTGAAAAGCTCCTCTATGGAGAGAGTTGAGCAATTCCAAAGCATCAATGTGGACCGTTGTACTCTATTTAGTGCTCTTAAAAGTCTAACTTGCTAGTTGAGCCTTCGTGCCACGTTTCGTAAGGTAAAGACGCGAATAGACCAAGTTATGTCTCAAATTGCACAAAAACGTGAAAAGCTCCTCTATGGAGAGAGTTGAGCAATTCCAAAGCATCAATGTGGACCGTTGTACTCTATTTAGTGCTCTTAAAAGTCTAACTTGCTAGTTGAGCCTTCGTGCCACGTTTCGTAAGGTAAAGACGCGAATAGACCAAGTTATGTCTCAAATTGCACAAAAACGTGAAAAGCTCCTCTATGGAGAGAGTTGAGCAATTCCAAAGCATCAATGTGGACCGTTGTACTCTATTTAGTGCTCTTAGAAGTCTAACTTGCTAGTTGAGCCTTCGTGCCACGTTTCGTAAGGTAAAGACGCGAATAGACCAAGTTATGTCTCAAATTGCACAAAAACGTGAAAAGCTCCTCTATGGAGAGAGTTGAGCAATTCCAAAGCATCAATGTGGACCGTTGTACTCTATTTAGTGCTCTTAGAAAGTCTAACTTGCTAGTTGAGCCTTCGTGCCACGTTTCGTAAGGTAAAGACGCGAATAGACCAAGTTATGTCTCAAATTGCACAAAAACGTGAAAAGCTCCTCTATGGAGAGAGTTGAGCAATTCCAAAGCATCAATGTGGACCGTTGTACTCTATTTAGTGCTCTTAAAAGTCTAACTTGCTAGTTGAGCCTTCGTGCCACGTTTCGTAAGGTAAAGACGCGAATAGACCAAGTTATGTCTCAAATTGCACAAAAACGTGAAAAGCTCCTCTATGGAGAGAGTTGAGCAATTCCAAAGCATCAATGTGGACCGTTGTACTCTATTTAGTGCTCTTAAAAGTCTAACTTGCTAGTTGAGCCTTCGTGCCACGTTTCGTAAGGTAAAGACGCGAATAGACCAAGTTATGTCTCAAATTGCACAAAAACGTGAAAAGCTCCTCTATGGAGAGAGTTGAGCAATTCCAAAGCATCAATGTGGACCGTTGTACTCTATTTAGTGCTCTTAAAAGTCTAACTTGCTAGTTGAGCCTTCGTGCCACGTTTCGTAAGGTAAAGACGCGAATAGACCAAGTTATGTCTCAAATTGCACAAAAACGTGAAAAGCTCCTCTATGGAGAGAGTTGAGCAATTCCAAAGCATCAATGTGGACCGTTGTACTCTATTTAGTGCTCTTAAAAGTCTAACTTGCTAGTTGAGCCTTCGTGCCACGTTTCGTAAGGTAAAGACGGCGAATAGACCAAGTTATGTCTCAAATTGCACAAAAACGTGAAAAGCTCCTCTATGGAGAGAGTTGAGCAATTCCAAAGCATCAATGTGGACCGTTGTACTCTATTTAGTGCTCTTAGAAGTCTAACTTGCTAGTTGAGCCTTTCGTGCCACGTTTCGTAAGGTAAAGACGCGAATAGACCAAGTTATGTCTCAAATTGCACAAAAACGAGAAAAGCTCCTCTATGGAGAGAGTTGAGCAATTCCAAAGCATCAATGTGGACCGTTGTACTCTTTTTAGAGCTCTTAGAAAGTCTAACTTGCTAGTTGAGCCTTCGTACAAAATTTCGTAAGGTAAAGACGTGAATAGACCAAGTTATGTCTCAAATTGCACAAAAAGGTGAAAAGCTACTCTATGGAGAGAGTTGAGCAATTCCAAAGCCTCAATGTGGACGTTGTACTCTATTTAGTGGTCTTAAAAGTCTAACTTGCTAGTTGAGCCTTCGTGCCACGTTTCGTAAGGTAAAGACGCGAATAGACCAAGTTATGTTTGAAATTGCACAAAAACGTGAAAAGCTACTCTATGGAGAGAGTTGAGCAATTCCAAAGCATCAATGTGGACCGTTGTACTCTATTTAGTGCTCTTAAAAGTCTAACTTGCTAGTTGAGCCTTCGTGCCGCGTTTCGTAAGGTAAAGACGCGAATAGACCAAGTTATGTTTGAAATTGCACAAAAACGTGAAAAGCTCCTCTATGGAGAGAGTTGAGCAATTCCAAAGCATCAATGTGGACCGTTGTACTCTATTTAGTGCTCTTAAAAGTCTAACTTGCTAGTTGAGCCTTCGTGCCACGTTTCGTAAGGTAAAGACGCGAATAGACCAAGTTACGTCTCAAATTGCACAAAAACGTGAAAAGCTCCTCTATGGAGAGAGTTGAGCAATTCCAAAGCATCAATGTGGACCGTTGTACTCTATTTAGTGCTCTTAAAAGTCTAACTTGCTAGTTGAGCCTTCGTGCCACGTTTCGTAAGGTAAAGACGCGAATAGACCAAGTTATGTCTCAAATTGCACAAAAACGTGAAAAGCTCCTCTATGGAGAGAGTTGAGCAATTCCAAAGCATCAATGTGGACCGTTGTACTCTATTTAGTGCTCTTAAAAGTCTAACTTGCTAGTTGAGCCTTCGTGCCACGTTTCGTAAGGTAAAGACGCGAATAGACCAAGTTATGTCTCAAATTGCACAAAAACGTGAAAAGCTCCTCTATGGAGAGAGTTGAGCAATTCCAAAGCATCAATGTGGACCGTTGTACTCTATTTAGTGCTCTTAGAAAGTCTAACTTGCTAGTTGAGCCTTCGTGCCACGTTTCGTAAGGTAAAGACGCGAATAGACCAAGTTATGTCTCAAATTGCACAAAAACGTGAAAAGCTCCTCTATGGAGAGAGTTGAGCAATTCCAAAGCATCAATGTGGACCGTTGTACTCTATTTAGTGCTCTTAGAAAGTCTAACTTGCTAGTTGAGCCTTCGTGCCACGTTTCGTAAGGTAAAGACGCGAATAGACCAAGTTATGTCTCAAATTGCACAAAAACGTGAAAAGCTCCTCTATGGAGAGAGTTGAGCAATTCCAAAGCATCAATGTGGACCGTTGTACTCTATTTAGTGCTCTTAGAAGTCTAACTTGCTAGTTGAGCCTTCGTGCCACGTTTCGTAAGGTAAAGATGCGAATAGACCAAGTTATGTTTGAAATTGCACAAAAACGTGAAAAGCTGCCTCTATGGAGAGAGTTGAGCAATTCCAAAGCATCAATGTGGACCGTTGTACTCTATTTAGTGCTCTTAAAAGTCTAACTTGCTAGTTGAGCCTTCGTGCCACGTTTCGTAAGGTAAAGAGGCGAATAGACCAAGTTATGTCTCAAATTGCTCAAAAACGTGAAAAGCTCCTCTATGGAGAGAGTTGAGCAATTCCAAAGCATCAATGTGGACCGTTGTACTCTATTTAGTGTTCTTAGAAGTCTAACTTGCTAGTTGAGCCTTCGTGCCACGTTTCGTAAGGTAAAGACGCGAATAGACCAAGTTATGTCTCAAATTGCTCAAAAACGTGAAAAGCTCCTCTATGGAGAGAGTTGAGCAATGCCAAAGCATCAATGTGGACCGTTGTACTCTATTTAGTGTTCTTAGAAGTCTAACTTGCTAGTTGAGCCTTCGTGCCACGTTTCGTAAGGTAAAGACGCGAATAGACCAAGTTATGTCTCAAATTGCACAAAAACGTGAAAAGCTCCTCTATGGAGAGAGTTGAGCAATTCCAAAGCATCGACTATCGGACCGTTGTACTCTATTTAGTGCTCTTAAGAGTCTAACTTGCTAGTTGAGCCTTCGTGCCACGGTTTCGTAAGGTAAAGACGCGAATAGACCGAGTTATGTCTCAAATTGCACAAAAACGTGAAAAGCTCCTCTATGGAGAGAGTTGAGCAATTCCAAAGCATCAATATCGGACCGTTGTACTCTATTTAGTGCTCTTAAGAGTCTAACTTGCTAGTTGAGCCTTCGTGCCGACGTTTCGTAAGGTAAAGACGCGAATAGACCAAGTTATGTTTGAAATTGCACAAAAACGTGAAAAGCTCCTCTATGGAGAGAGTTGAGCAATTCCAAAGCATCAATGTGGACCGTTGTACTCTATTTAGTGCTCTTAAAAGTCTAACTTGCTAGTTGAGCCTTCGTGCCACGTTTCGTAAGGTAAAGACGCGAATAGACCAAGTTATGTCTCAAATTGCACAGAAAACGTGAAAAGCTCCTCTATGGAGAGAGTTGAGCAATTCCAAAGCATCAATGTGGACCGTTGTACTCTATTTAGTGCTCTTAGAAAGTCTAACTTGCTAGTTGAGCCTTTCAGTGCCACGTTTCGTAAGGTAAAGAGGCGAATAGACCAAGTTATGTCTCAAATTGCTCAAAAACGTGAAAAGCTCCTCTATGGAGAGAGTTGAGCAATTCCAAAGCATCAATGTGGACCGTTGTACTCTATTTAGTGTTCTTAGAAGTCTAACTTGCTAGTTGAGCTTTCGTGCCACGTTTCGTAAGGTAAAGACGCGAATAGACCAAGTTATGTCTCAAATTGCACAAAAACGTGAAAAGCTCCTCTATGGAGAGAGTTGAGCAATTCCAAAGCACCAATATCGGCCGTTGTACTCTATTTAGTGCTCTTAAAAATCTAACTTGCTAGTTGAGCCTTCGTGCCATGTTTCGTAAGGTAAAGACGCGAATAGACCAAGTTATGTTTGAAATTGCCCAAAAAAGTGAAAAGCTACTCTATGGAGAGAGTTGAGCAATTCCAAAGCATCAATGTGGACCGTTGTACTCTATTTAGTGCTCTTAAGAGTCTAGCTTGCTAGTTGAGCCTTCGTGCCACGTTTCGTAAGGTAAAGACGCGAATAGACCAAGTTATGTCTCAAATTGCACAAAAACGTGAAAAGCTCCTCTATGGAGAGAGTTGAGCAATTCCAAAGCACGACTATCGGCCGTTGTACTCTATTTAGTGCTCTTAAGAGTCTAACTTGCTAGTTGAGCCTTCGTGCCAGGTTTCGTAAGGTAAAGACGCGAATAGACCGAGTTATCTCTCAAATTGCACAAAAACGTGAAAAGCTCCTCTATGGAGAGAGTTGAGCAATTCCAAAGCACCACTATCGGCCGTTGTACTCTATTTAGTGCTCTTAAGAGTCTAACTTGCTAGTTGAGCCTTCGTGCGACGTTTCGTAAGGTAAAGACGCGAATAGACCAAGTTATGTTTGAAATTGCACAAAAACGTGAAAAGCTGCTCTAGGAGAGAGTTGAGCAATTCCAAAGCATCAATGTGGACCGTTGTACTATATTTAGTGCTCTTAAAAGCCTAACTTGCTAGTTGAGCCTTCGTGCCACGTTTCGTAAGGTAAAGTCACGAATAGACCAAGTTATGTCTCAAATTGCACAGAAACGTGAAAAGCTCCTCTATGGAGAGAGTTGAGCAATTCCAAAGCATCAATGTGGACCGTTGTACTCCATTTAGTGCTCCTGAAAGTCTAACTTGCTAGTTGAGCTTTCATGCCACGTTTCGTAAGGTAAAGAGGCGAATAGACCAAGTTATGTCTCAAATTGCTCAAAAACGTGAAAAGCTCCTCTATGGAGAGAGTTGAGCAATTCCAAAGCATCAATGTGGACCGTTGTACTCTATTTAGTGTTCTTAGAAGTCTAACTTGCTAGTTGAGCTTTCGTGCCACGTTTCGTAAGGTAAAGACGCGAATAGACCAAGTTATGTCTCAAATTGCACAAAAACGTGAAAAGCTCCTCTATGGAGAGAGTTGAGCAATTCCAAAGCATCAATATCGGACCGTTGTACTCTATTTAGTGCTCTTAAAAAGTCTAACTTGCTAGTTGAGCCTTCGTGCCATGTTTCGTAAGGTAAAGACGCGAATAGACCAAGTTATGTTTGAAATTGCCCAAAAAAGTGAAAAGCTACTCTATGGAGAGAGTTGAGCAATTCCAAAGCATCAATGTGGACCGTTGTACTCTATTTAGTGCTCTTAAGAGTCTAGCTTGCTAGTTGAGCCTTCGTGCCACGTTTCGTAAGGTAAAGACGCGAATAGACCAAGTTATGTCTCAAATTGCACAAAAACGTGAAAAGCTCCTCTATGGAGAGAGTTGAGCAATTCCAAAGCACGACTATCGGCCGTTGTACTCTATTTAGTGCTCTTAAGAGTCTAACTTGCTAGTTGAGCCTTCGTGCCAGGTTTCGTAAGGTAAAGACGCGAATAGACCGAGTTATCTCTCAAATTGCACAAAAACGTGAAAAGCTCCTCTATGGAGAGAGTTGAGCAATTCCAAAGCACCACTATCGGCCGTTGTACTCTATTTAGTGCTCTTAAGAGTCTAACTTGCTAGTTGAGCCTTCGTGCCATGTTTCGTAAGGTAAAGACACGAATAGACCAAGTTATGTTTGAAATTGCCCAAAAAAGTGAAAAGCTACTCTATAGAGAGAGTTGAGCAATTCCAAAGCATCAATGTGGACCGTTGTACTCTATTTAGTGCTCTTAAAAGTCTAACTTGCTAGTTGAGCCTTCGTGCCACATTTCGAAAGGTAAAGACGCGAATAGACCAAGTTATGTTTGAAATTGTACAAAAAAGTGAAAAGCTCCTCTATGGAGAGAGTTGAGCAATTCCAAAGCATCCATGTGGACCGTTGTACTCTATTTAGTGCTCTTAAAAGTCTAACTTGCTAGTTGAGCCTTCGTGCCGCGTTTCGAAAGGTAAAGACGCGAATAGACCAAGTTATGTTTGAAATTGCTCAAAAACGTGAAAAGCTCCTCTATGGAGAGAGTTGAGCAATTCCAAAGCATCCATATGGACCGTTGTACTCTATTTAGTGCTCTTAAAAGTCTAGCTTGCTAGTTGAGCCTTCGTGCCACGTTTCGTAAGGTAAAGACACGAATAGACCAAGTTATGTCTCAAATTGCACAAAAACGTGAAAAGCTCCTCTATGGAGAGAGTTGAGCAATTCCAAAGCATCAATGTGTACCGTTGTACTCTATTTAGTGCTCTTAAAAGTCTAACTTGCTAGTTGAGCCTTCGTGCCACGTTTCGTAAGGTAAAGACGCGAATAGACCAAGTTATGTCTCAAATTGCACAAAAACGTGAAAAGCTCTTCTATGGAGAGAGTTGAGCAATTCCAAAGCATCAATGTGGACCGTTGTACTCTATTTAGTGTTCTTAGAAGTCTAACTTGCTAGTTGAGCCTTCGTGCCACGTTTCGTAAGGTAAAGACGCGAATAGACCAAGTTATGTCTCAATTTGCACAAAAACGTGAAAAGCTCCTCCATGGAGAGAGTTGAGCAATTCCAAAGCACGACTATCGGCCGTTGTACTCTATTTAGTGCTCTTAAGAGTCTAACTTGCTAGTTGAGCCTTCGTGCCAGGTTTCGTAAGGTAAAGACGCGAATAGACCGAGTTATCTCTCAAATTGCACAAAAACGTGAAAAGCTCCTCTATGGAGAGAGTTGAGCAATTCCAAAGCATCCATATGGACCGTTGTACTCTATCTAGTGCTCTTAAAAGTCTAGCTTGCTAGTTGAGCCTTCGTGCCACGTTTCGTAAGGTAAAGACACGAATAGACCAAGTTATGTCTCAAATTGCACAAAAACGTGAAAAGCTCCTCTATGGAGAGAGTTGAGCAATTCCAAAGCATCAATGTGTACCGTTGTACTCTATTTAGTGCTCTTAAAAGTCTAACTTGCTAGTTGAGCCTTCGTGCCATGTTTCGTAAGGTAAAGACGCGAATAGACCAAGTTATGTCTCAAATTGCACAGAAACGTGAAAAGCTCCTCTATGGAGAGAGTTGAGCAATTCCAAAGCATCAATGTGGACCGTTGTACTCTATTTAGTGCTCTTAAAAGTCTAACTTGCTAGTTGAGCATTCGTGCCGCGTTTCGTAAAGGTAAAGACGCGAATAGACCAAGTTATGTTTGAAATTGCACAAAAACGTGAAAAGCTCCTCTATGGAGAGAGTTGAGCAATTCCAAAGCATCCATATGGACAGTTGTACTCTATTTAGTGCACTTAAAAGTCTAGCTTGCTAGTTGAGCCTTCCTGCCACGTTTCGTAAGGTAAAGACACGAATAGACCAAGTTATGTCTCAAATTGCACAAAAACGTGAAAAGCTCCTCTATGGAGAGAGTTGAGCAATTCCAAAGCACCAATGTAGACCGTTGTACTCTATTTAGTGTTCTTAGAAGTCTAACTTGCTAGTTGAGCCTTCGTGCCACGTTTCGTAAGGTAATGTCTCAAATTGCACAAAAACGTGAAAGGCTCCTCTATGGAGAGAGTTGAGCAATTCCAAAGCATCAATGTGGACCGTTGTACTCTATTTAGTGTTCTTAGAAGTCTAACTTGCTAGTTGAGCCTTCGTGCCACGTTTCGTAAGGTAAAGACGCGAATAGACCAAGTTATGTCTCAATTTGCACAAAAACGTGAAAAGCTCCTCTATGGAGAGAGTTGAGCAATTCCAAAGCACCACTATCGGCCGTTGTACTCTATTTAGTGCTCTTAAGAGTCTAACTTGCTAGTTGAGCCTTCGTGCGACGTTTCGTAAGGTAAAGACGCGAATAGACCAAGTTATGTTTGAAATTGCACAAAAACGTGAAAAGCTGCTCTAGGAGAGAGTTGAGCAATTCCAAAGCATCAATGTGGACCGTTGTACTATATTTAGTGCTCTTAAAAGCCTAACTTGCTAGTTGAGCCGTCGTGCCACGTTTCGTAAGGTAAAGTCACGAATAGACCAAGTTATGTGCCAAATTGCACAAAAACGTGAAAAGCTCCTCTATGGAGAAAGTTGAGCAATTCCAAAGCACCAATATCGGCCGTTGTACTCTATTTAGTGCTCTTAAAAATCTAACTTGCTAGTTGAGCCTTCGTGCCATGTTTCGTAAGGTAAAGACACGAATAGACCAAGTTATGTTTGAAATTACCCAAAAACGTGAAAAGCTACTCTATGGAGAGAGTTGAGCAATTCCAAAGCATCAATGTGGACCGTTGTATTCTATTTAGTGCTCTTAAAAGTCTAACTTGCTAGTTGAGCCTTCGTGCCACGTTTCGAAAGGTAAAGACGCGAATAGACCAAGTTATGTTTGAAATTGCACAAAAACGTGAAAAGCTCCTCTATGGAGAGAGTTGAGCAATTCCAAAGCACGACTATCGGCCGTTGTACTCTATTTAGTGCTCTTAAGAGTCTAACTTGCTAGTTGAGCCTTCGTGCCAGGTTTCGTAAGGTAAAGACGCGAATAGACCGAGTTATCTCTCAAATTGCACAAAAACGTGAAAAGCTCCTCTATGGAGAGAGTTGAGCAATTCCAAAGCATCCATATGGACCGTTGTACTCTATCTAGTGCTCTTAAAAGTCTAGCTTGCTAGTTGAGCCTTCGTGCCACGTTTCGTAAGGTAAAGACACGAATAGACCAAGTTATGTCTCAAATTGCACAAAAACGTGAAAAGCTCCTCTATGGAGAGAGTTGAGCAATTCCAAAGCATCAATGTGTACCGTTGTACTCTATTTAGTGCTCTTAAAAGTCTAACTTGCTAGTTGAGCCTTCGTGCCATGTTTCGTAAGGTAAAGACGCGAATAGACCAAGTTATGTCTCAAATTGCACAGAAAACGTGAAAAGCTCCTCTATGGAGAGAGTTGAGCAATTCCAAAGCATCAATGTGGACCGTTGTACTCTATTTAGTGCTCTTAAAAGTCTAACTTGCTAGTTGAGCCTTCGTGCCAGCGTTTCGAAAGGTAAAGACGCGAATAGACCAAGTTATGTTTGAAATTGCACAAAAACGTGAAAAGCTCCTCTATGGAGAGAGTTGAGCAATTCCAGAGCATCCATATGGACAGTTGTACTCTATTTAGTGCATCTTAAAAGTCTAGCTTGCTAGTTGAGCCTTCCTGCCACGTTTCGTAAGGTAAAGACACGAATAGACCAAGTTATGTCTCAAATTGCACAAAAACGTGAAAAGCTCCTCTATGGAGAGAGTTGAGCAATTCCAAAGCACCAATGTAGGACCGTTGTACTCTATTTAGTGTTCTTAGAAGTCTAACTTGCTAGTTGAGCCTTCGTGCCACGTTTCGTAAGGTAGACGCGAATAGACCAAGTTATGTCTCAAATTGCACAAAAACGTGAAAGGCTCCTCTATGGAGAGAGTTGAGCAATTCCAAAGCATCAATGTGGACCGTTGTACTCTATTTAGTGTTCTTAGAAGTCTAACTTGCTAGTTGAGCCTTCGTGCCACGTTTCGTAAGGTAAAGACGCGAATAGACCAAGTTATGTCTCAATTTGCACAAAAACGTGAAAAGCTCCTCTATGGAGAGAGTTGAGCAATTCCAAAGCATCACTATCGGACCGTTGTACTCTATTTAGTGCTCTTAAGAGTCTAACTTGCTAGTTGAGCCTTCGTGCGACGTTTCGTAAGGTAAAGACGCGAATAGACCAAGTTATGTTTGAAATTGCACAAAAACGTGAAAAGCTGCTCTATGGAGAGAGTTGAGCAATTCCAAAGCATCAATGTGGACCGTTGTACTATATTTAGTGCTCTTAAAAGTCTAACTTGCTAGTTGAGCCGTCGTGCCACGTTTCGTAAGGTAAAGTCACGAATAGACCAAGTTATGTGCCAAATTGCACAAAAACGTGAAAAGCTCCTCTATGGAGAGAAGTTGAGCAATTCCAAAGCACCAATATCGGACCGTTGTACTCTATTTAGTGCTCTTAAAAATCTAACTTGCTAGTTGAGCCTTCGTGCCATGTTTCGTAAGGTAAAGACACGAATAGACCAAGTTATGTTTGAAATTGCCCAAAAACGTGAAAAGCTACTCTATGGAGAGAGTTGAGCAATTCCAAAGCATCAATGTGGACCGTTGTATTCTATTTAGTGCTCTTAAAAGTCTAACTTGCTAGTTGAGCCTTCGTGCCACGTTTCGAAAGGTAAAGACGCGAATAGACCAAGTTATGTTTGAAATTGCACAAAAACGTGAAAAGCTCCTCTATGGAGAGAGTTGAGCAATTCCAAAGCATCCATGTGGACCGTTGTACTCTATTGAGTGCTCTTAAAAGTCTAACTTGCTAGTTGAGCCTTCGTGCCGCGTTTCGAAAGGTAAAGACGCGAATAGACCAAGTTATGTTTGAAATTGCACAAAAACGTGAAAAGCTCCTCTATGGAGAGAGTTGAGCAATTCCAAAGCATCCATATGGACCGTTGTACTCTATTTAGTGCTCTTAAAAGTCTAGCTTGCTAGTTGAGCCTTCGTGCCACGTTTCGTAAGGTAAAGACACGAATAGACCAAGTTATGTCTCAAATTGCACAAAAACGTGAAAAGCTCCTCTATGGAGAGAGTTGAGCAATTCCAAAGCATCAATGTGTACCGTTGTACTCTATTTAGTGCTCTTAAAAGTCTAACATGCTAGTTGAGCCTTCGTGCCACGTTTCGTAAGGTAAAGACGCGAATAGACCAAGTTATGTCTCAAATTGCACAAAAACGTGAAAAGCTCCTCTATGGAGAGAGTTGACCAATTACAAAGCATCAATGTGGACCGTTGTACTCTATTTAGTGCTCTTAAAAGTCTAACTTGCTAGTTGAGCCTTCGTGCCGCGTTTCGAAAGGTAAAGACGCGAATAGACCAAGTTATGTTTGAAATTGCACAAAAACGTGAAAAGCTCCTCTATGGAGAGAGTTGAGCAATTCCAAAGCATCCATATGGACCGTTGTACTCTATTTAGTGCTCTTAAAAGTCTAGCTTGCTAGTTGAGCCTTCGTGCCACGTTTCGTAAGGTAAAGACACGAATAGACCAAGTTATGTCTCAAATTGCACAAAAACGTGAAAAGCTCCTCTATGGAGAGAGTTGAGCAATTCCAAAGCATCAATGTGGACCGTTGTACTCTACTTAGTGCTCTGAAAAGTCTAACTTGCTAGTTGAGCCTTCGTGCCACGTTTTGTAAGGTAAAGAGGCGAATAGAGCAAGTTATGTCTCAAATTGCTTAAAAACGTAAAAGCTCCTCTATGGAGAGAGTTGAGCAATTCCAAAGCATCCCTGTGGACCGTTGTACTCTATTTAGTGCTCTTAAAAATCTAACTTGCTAGTTGAGCCTTCGTGCCACGTTTCGTAACCTAAAGACACAAATAGACCAAGTTATGTCTCAAATTGCACAAAAACGTGAAAAGCTCCTCTATGGAGAGAGTTGAGCAATTCCAAAGAATCAATGTGGACCGTTGTACTCTATTTAGTGCTCTTAAAAGTCTAACTTGCTAGTTGAGCCTTCGTGCCACGTTTCGTAAGGTAAAGAAGCGAATAGACCAACTTATGTCTCAAATTGCACAAAAACGTGAAAAGCTCCTCTATGTAGAGAGTTGAGCAATTCCAAAGCACCAATATCGGCCGTTGTACTCTATTTAGTGCTCTTAAAAGTCTAACTTGCTAGTTGAGCCTTCGTGCCACGTTTCGTAAGGTAAAGAAGCGAATAGACCAAGTTATGTTTCAAATTGCACAAAAACGTGAAAAGCTCCTCTATGGAGAGAGTTGAGCAATTCCAAAGCATCCATGTGGACCGTTGTACTCTATTTAGTGTTCTTAGAAGTCCAAGTTGCTAGTTGAGCCTTCGTGCCACGTTTTGTAAGGTAAAGAAGCGAATAGACCAAGTTATGTCTCAAATTGCACAAAAACGTGAAAAGCTCCTCTATGGAGAGAGTTGAGGAATTCTAAAGCACCAATATAGGCCGTTGTACTCTATTTAGCGCTCTGAAAAGTCTAACTTGCTAGTTGATCCTTCGGGCCACGTTTCGTAAGGTAAAGACGCGAATAGACCAAGTTATGTTTGAAATTGGACAAAAACGTGAAAAGCTCCTCTATGGAGAGAGTTGAGCAATTCCAAAGCATCCATGTGGACTGTTGTACTCTATTTAGTGCTCTTAAAAGTATAGCTTGCTAGATAAGCCTTCGTGCCACGTTTCGTAAGGTAAAGACACGAATAGACCAAGTTATGTCTCAAATTGCACAAAAACGTGAAAAGCTCCGCTATGGAGAGAGTTGAGCAATTCCAAAGCATCAATGTGGACCGTTGTACTCTATTTAGTGCTCTGAAAAGTCTAACTTGCTAGTTGAGCCTTCGTGCCACGTTTCGTAAGGTAAAGAGGCGAATAGAGCGAGTTATGTCTCAAATTGCTTAAAAACGTGAAAAGCTCCTATATGGAGAGAGTTGAGCAATTCCAAAGCATCAATGTGGACCGTTGTACTCTATTTAGTGTTCTTAGAAGTCTAACTTGCTAGTTGAGCCTTCGTGCCATGTTTCGGAAGGTAAAGTCTCAAATTGCACAAAAACTTGAAAAGCTCCTCTATGGAGAGAGTTGACCAATTCCAAAGCACCAATATTGGCCGTTGTACTCTATTTAGTGCTCTTAAAAGTCTAACTTGCTAGTTGAGCCTTCGTGCCACGTTTCGTAAGGTAAAGACGCGAATAGACCAAGTTATGTCTCAAATTGTACAAAAACGTGAAAAGCTCCTCTATGGAGAGAGTTGAGCAATTCCAAAGCATCAATGTTTACCGTTGTACTCTATTTAGTGCTCCTGAAAGTCTAACTTGCTAGTTGAGCCTTCGTGCCACGTTTCGTAAGGTAAAGTGGCGAATACACCAAGTTATGTCTCAATTTGCACAAAAACGTGAAAAGCTCCTCTCTGGAGAGAGTTGAGCAATTCCAAAGCATCAATGTGGACCGTTGTACTCTATTTAGTGCTCTGAAAAGTCTAACTTGCTAGTTGAGCCTTCGTGCCATGTTTCGTAAGGTAAAGAGGCGAATAGACCAAGTTATGTCTCAAATTGCTCAAAAACGTGAAAAGCTACTCTATGGAGAGAGTTGAGCAATTCCAAAGCATCAATGTGGACCGTTGTACTCTATTTAGTGTTCTTAGAAGTCCAAGTTGCTAGTTGAGCCTTCGTGCCACGTTTTGTAAGGTAAAGAAGCGAATAGACCAAGTTATGTCTCAAATTGCACAAAAACGTGAAAAGCTCCTCTATGGAGAGAGTTGAGGAATTCCAAAGCACCAATATAGGCCGTTGTACTCTATTGAGCGCTCTGAAAAGTCTAACTTGCTAGTTGAGCCTTCGGGCCACGTTTCGTAAGGTAAAGACGCGAATAGACCAAGTTATGTTTGAAATTGGACAAAAACGTGAAAAGCTCCTCTATGGAGAGAGTTGAGCAATTCCAAAGCATCCATGTGGACTGTTGTACTCTATTTAGTGCTCTTAAAAGTATAGCTTGCTAGATAAGCCTTCGTGCCACGTTTCGTAAGGTAAAGACACGAATAGACCAAGTTATGTCTCAAATTGCACAAAAACGTGAAAAGCTCCGCTATGGAGAGAGTTGAGCAATTCCAAAGCATCAATGTGGACCGTTGTACTCTATTTAGTGCTCTGAAAAGTCTAACTTGCTAGTTGAGCCTTCGTGCCACGTTTCGTAAGGTAAAGAGGCGAATAGAGCGAGTTATGTCTCAAATTGCTTAAAAACGTGAAAAGCTCCTATATGGAGAGAGTTGAGCAATTCCAAAGCATCAATGTGGACCGTTGTACTCTATTTAGTGTTCTTAGAAGTCTAACTTGCTAGTTGAGCCTTCGTGCCATGTTTCGTAAGGTAAAGTCTCAAATTGCACAAAAACGTGAAAAGCTCCTCAATGGAGAGAGTTGACCAATTCCAAAGCACCAATATTGGCCGTTGTACTCTATTTAGTGCTCTTAAAAGTCTAACTTGCTAGTTGAGCCTTCGTGCCACGTTTCGTAAGGTAAAGACGCGAATAGACCAAGTTATGTCTCAAATTGTACAAAAACGTGAAAAGCTCCTCTATGGAGAGAGTTGAGCAATTCCAAAGCATCAATGTTTACCGTCGTACTCTATTTAGTGCTCCTGAAAGTCTAACTTGCTAGTTGAGCCTTCGTGCCACGTTTCGTAAGGTAAAGTGGCGAATACACCAAGTTATGTCTCAATTTGCACAAAAACGTGAAAAGCTCCTCTCTGGAGAGAGTTGAGCAATTCCAAAGCATCAATGTGGACCGTTGTACTCTATTTAGTGCTCTGAAGAGTCTAACTTGCTAGTTGAGCCTTCGTGCCATGTTTCGTAAGGTAAAGAGGCTAATAGACCAAGTTATGTCTCAAATTGCTTAAAAACGTGAAAAGCAACTCTATGGAGAGAGTTGAGCAATTCCAAAGCACCAATATCGGCCGTTGTACTCTATTTAGTGCTCTTAAAAGTCTAACTTGCTAGTTGAGCCTTCGTGCCACGTTTCGTAAGGTAAAGAAGCGAATAGACCAAGTAATGTCTCAAATTGCACAAAAACGTGAAAAGCTCCTCTATGGAGAGAGTTTAGCAATTCCAAAGCACCAATATAGGCCGTTGTACTCTATTTAGCGCTCTTAAAATTCTAACTTGCTAGTTGCGCCTTCGTGCCACGTTTCGTAACGTAATGACACAAATAGACCAAGTTACGTTTGAAATTGCACAAAAACGTGAAAAGCTCCTCTATGGAGAGAGTTGAGCAATTCCAAAGCATCCATGTGGACCGTTGTACTCTATTTAGTGCTCATAAAAGTCTAGCTTGCTAGTTGAGCCTTCGTGCCACGTTTCGTAAGGTAAAGACACGAATAGACCAAGTTATGTCTCAAATTGCACAAAAACGTGAAAAGCTCCTCTATGGAGAGAGTTGAGCAATTCCAAAGCATCAATGTGGACCGTTGTACTCTATTTAGTGCTCTGAAAAGTCTAACTTGCTAGTTGAGCCTTCGTGCCACGTTTCGTAAGGTAAAGAGGCGAATAGAGCGAGTTATGTCTCAAATTGCTTAAAAACGTGAAAAGCTCCTCTATGGAGAGAGTTGAGAAATTCCAAAGCATCAATGTGGACCGTTATACTCTATTTAGTGTTCTTACAAGTCTAACTTGCTAGTTGAGCCTTCGTGCCACGTTTCGTAAGTATAGAGTCTCAAATTGCACAAAAACGTGAAAAGCTCCTCTATGGAGAGAGTTGACCAATTCCAAAGCACCAATATTGGCCGTTGTACTCTATTTAGTGCTCCTAAAAGTCTAACTTGCTAGTTGAGCCTTCGTGCCACGTTTCGTAAGGTAAAGACGCGAAGAGACCAATTTATGTTTGAAATTGCACAAAAACGTGAAAAGCTGCTCTATGGAGAGAGTTTCGCAATTCCAAAGCATCAATGTGGATCGTTGTACTCTACTTAGTGCTCTTAAAAGTCTAACTTGCTAGTTGAGCCTTCGTGCCACGTTTCGTAAGGTAAAGACGCGAATAGACCAAGTTATGTCTCAAATTGTACAAAAACGTGAAAAGCTCCTCTATGGAGAGAGTTGAGCAATTCCAAAGCATCAATGTTTACCGTTGTACTCTATATAGTGCTCCTGAAAGTCTAACTTGCTAGTTGAGCCTTCGTGCCACGTTTCGTAAGGTAAAGTGGCGAATACACCAAGTTATGTCTCAATTTGCACAAAAACGTGAAAAGCTCCTCTCTGGAGAGAGTTGAGCAATTCAAAAGCATCAATGTGGACCGTTGTACTCTATTTAGTGCTATGAAAAGTCTAACTTGCTAGTTGAGCCTTCGTGCCATGTTTCGTAAGGTAAAGAGGCGAGTAGACCAAGTTATGTCTCAAATTGCTTAAAAACGTGAAAAGCTCCTCTATGGAGAGAGTTGAGCAATTCCAAAGCACCAATATCGGCCGTTGTACTCTATTTAGTGCTCTTAAAAGTCTAACTTGCTAGTTGAGCCTTCGTGCCACGTCTCGTAAGGTAAAGAAGCGAATAGACCGAATTATGTCTCAAATTGCACAAAAACGTGAAAAGCTCCTCTATGGAGAGAGTTTAGCAATTCCAAAGCACCAATATAGGCCGTTGTACTCTATTTAGCGCTCTTAAAAGTCTAACTTGCTAGTTGAGCCTTCGTGCCACGTTTCGTAACGTAAAGACACAAATAGACCAAGTTACGTTTGAAATTGCACAAACACGTGAAAAGCTCCTCTATGGAGAGAGTTGAGCAATTCCAAAGCATCCATGTGGACCGTTGTACTCTATTTAGTGCTCATAAAAGTCTAGCTTGCTAGTTGAGCCTTCGTGCCACGTTTCGTAAGGTAAAGACACGAATAGACCAAGTTATGTCTCAAATTGCACAAAAACGTGAAAAGCTCCTCTATGGAGAGAGTTGAGCAATTCCAAAGCATCAATGTGGACCGTTGTACTCTATTTAGTGCTCTGAAATGTCTAACTTGCTAGTTGAGCCTTCGTGCCACGTTTCGTAAGGTAAAGAGGCGAATAGAGCAAGGTATGTCTCAAATTGCTTAAAAACGTGAAAAGCTCCTCTATGGAGAGAGTTGAGCAATTCCAAAGCATCAATGTGGACCGTTGTACTCTATTTAGTGTTCTTAGAAGTCTAACTTGCTAGTTGAGCCTTCGTGCCACGTTTCGTAAGGTAAAGTCTCAAATTGCACAAAAACGTGAAAAGCTCCTCTATGGAGAGAGTTGACCAATTCCAAAGCACCAATATTGGCCGTTGTACTCTATTTAGTGCTCTTAAAAGTCTAACTTGCTAGTTGAGCCTTCGTGCCACGTTTCGTAAGGTAAAGACGCAAAGAGACCAATTTATGTTTGAAATTGCACAAAAACGTGAAAAGCTGCTCTATGGAGAGAGTTTCGCAATTCCAAAGCATCAATGTGGATCGTTGTACTCTTTTTAGTGCTCTTAAAAGTCTAACTTGCTAGTTGAGCCTTCGTGCCACGTTTCGTAAGGTAAAGACGCGAATAGACCAAGTTATGTCTCAAATTGTACAAAAACGTGAAAAGCTCCTCTATGGAGAGAGTTGAGCAATTCCAAAGCATGTTTACCGTTGTACTCTATTTAGTGCTCCTGAAAGCCTAACTTGCTAGTTGAGCCTTCGTGCCACGTTTCGTAAGGTAAAGAGGCGAATAGACCAAGTTCTGTCTCAAATTGCTCAAAAACGTGAAAAGCTCCTCTATGGAGAGAGTTGAGCAATTCCAAAGCATAAATGTGGTCCGTTGTACTCTATTTAGTGTTCTTAGAAGTCTAACTTGTTAGTTGAGCCTTCGTGCCACGTTTCGTAAGGTAAAGAAGCGAATAGACCAAGTTATGTCTCAAATTGCACAAAAACGTGAAAAGCTCCTCTATGGAGAGAGTTGACCAATTCCAAAGCATCAATGTGGACCGTTGTACTCTATTTAGTGCTCTTAAAAGTCTAACTTGCTAGTTGAGCCTTCGTGCCACGTTTCGTAAAGGTAAAGACGCGAATAGACCAAGTTATGTCTCAATTTGCACAAAAACGTGAAAAGCTCCTCTATGGAGAGAGTTGAGCAATTCAAAAGCATCAATGTGGACCGTTGTACTGTATTTAGTGCTCTGAAAAGTCTAACTTGCTAGTTGAGCCTTCGTGCCATATTTCGTAAGGTAAAGAGGCGAATAGACCAAGTTATGTCTCAAATTGCTTAAAAAACGTGAAAAGCTCCTCTATGGAGAGAGTTGAGCAATTCCAAAGCATCAATGTGGACCGTTGTACTCTATTTAGTGTTGTTAGAAGTCTAACTTGCTAGTTGAGCCTTCGTGCCACGTTTCGTAAGGTAAAGAAGCGAATAGACCAAGTTATGTCTCAAATTGCACAAAAACGTGAAAAGCTCCTCTATGGAGAGAGTTGAGCAATTCCAAAGCACCAATATAGGCCGTTGTACTCTATTTAGCGCTCTTAAAAGTCTAACTTGCTAGTTGAGGCTTCGTGCCACGTTTCGTAAGGTAAAGACGCGAATAGACCAAGTTATGTTTTAAATTGGACAAAAACGTGAAAAGCTCCTCTATGGAGAGAGTTGAGCAATTCCAAAGCATCCATGTGGACCGTTGTACTCTATTTAGTGCTCTTAAATTTCTAGCTTGCTAGTTAAGCCTTCGTGCCACGTTTTGTAAGGTAAAGACACGAATAGACCAAGTTATGTCTCAAATTGCACAAAAACGTGAAAAGCTCCTCTATGGAGAGAGTTGAGCAATTGCAAAGCATCAATGTGGACCTTTGTACTCTATTTAGTGCTCTGAAAAGTCTAACTTTCAAGTTGAGCCTTCGTGCCACGTTTCGTAAGGTAAAGACACGAATAGACCAAGTTATGTCTCAATTTGCACAAAAACGTGAAAAGCTCCTCTATGGAGAGAGTTGAGCAATTTCAAAGCATCAATGTGGACCGTTGTACTCTATTTAGTGCTCTGAAAGGTCTAACTTGCTAGTTGAGCCTTCGTGCCACGTTTCGTAAGGTAAAGAGGCGAATAGAGCAAGTTATGTCTCAAATTGCTTAAAAACGTGAAAAGCTCTTCTATGGAGAGAGTTGAGCAATTCCAAAGCATCAATGTGGACCGTTGTACTCTATTTAGTGTTCTTAGAAGTCTAACTTGCTAGTTGAGCCTTCATGCCACGTTTCGTAAGGTAAGAGCGAATAGACTCAAATTGCACAAAAACGTGAAAAGCTCCTCTATGGAGAGAGTTGACCAATTCCAAAGCATCAATATCGGACCGTTGTACTCTATTTAGTGCTCTTAAAAGTCTAACTTGCTAGTTGAGCCTTCGTGCCACGTTTCGTAAGGTAAAGACGTGAAGAGACCAAGTTATGTTTGAAATTGCACAAAAACGTGAAAAGCTGCTCTATGGAGAGAGTTTAGCAATTCCAAAGCATCAATGTGGATCGTTGTACTCTATTTAGTGCTCTTAAAAGTCTAACTTGCTAGTTGAGCCTTCGTGCCACGTTTCGTATCGGTAAAGACGCGAATAGACCAAGTTATGTCTCAAATTGTACAGAAACGTGAAAAGCTCCTCTATGGAGAGAGTTGAACAATTCCAAAGCATCAATGTTGACCGTTGTACTCTATTTAGTGCTCTGAAAGTCCTAACTTGCTAGTCGAGCCTTCGTGCCACGTTTCATAAGGTAACGACGCGAATAGACCAAGTTATGTTTGAAATTGCACAAAAACGTGAAAAGCAGCTCTATGGAGAGAGTTGAGCAATTCCAAAGCATCAATGTGGACCGTTGTACTCTATTTAGTGCTCATTAAAAGTCTAGCTAGCTAGTTGAGCCTTCGTGCCACGTTTCGTAAGGTAAAGACACGAATAGACCAAGTTATGTCTCAAATTGCACAAAAACGTGAAAAGCTCCTCTATGGAGAGAGTTGAGCAATTCCAAAGCATCAATGTGGACCGTTGTACTCTATTTAGTGCTCTGAAAAGTCTAACTTGCTAGTTGAGCCTTCGTGACCACGTTTCGTAAGGTAAAGAGGCGAATAGAGCCAAGTTATGTCTCAAATTGCTACAAAAACGTGAAAAGCTCCTATATGGAGAGAGTTGAGCAATTCCAAAGCATCAATGTGGACCGTTATACTCTATTTAGTGTTCTTAGAAGTCTAACTTGCTAGTTGAGCCTTCGTGCCACGTTTCGTAAGGTAAAGAGCGAATAGACCAAGTTATGTCTCAAATTGCACAAAAACGTGAAAAGCTCCTCTATGGAGAGAGTTGAGCAATTCCAAAGCATCAATAGTGGACCGTTGTACTCTATTTAGTGCTCTTAAAAGTCTAACTTGCTAGTTGAGCCTTCGTGCCACGTTTCGTAAGGTAAAGACGCGAATAGACCAAGTTTATGTTTGAAAATTGCACAAAAACGTGAAAAGCTGCTCTATGGAGAGAGTTTAGCAATTACACAGCATCAATGTGGACCGTTGTACTCTATTTAGTGCTCTTAAAAGTCTAACTTGCTAGTTGAGCCTTCGTGCCACGTTTCGTAAGGTAAAGACGCGAATAGACCAAGTTATGTCTCAAATTGTACAAAAACGTGAAAAGCTCCTCTATGGAGAGAGTTGAGCAATTCCAAAGCATCAATGTTTACCGTTGTACTCTATTTAGTGCTCCTGAAAGTCTAACTTGCTAGTTGAGCCTTCGTGCCACGTTTCGTAAGGTAAAGTGGCGAATACACCAAGTTATGTCTCAATTTGCACAAAAACGTGAAAAGCTCCTCTCTGGAGAGAGTTGAGCAATTCAAAAGCATCAACGTGGACCGTTGTACTCTATTTAGTGCTCTGAAAAGTCTAACTTGCTAGTTGAGCCTTCGTGCCACGTTTCGTAAGGTAAAGAGGCGAATAGAGCGAGTTATGTCTCAAATTACTTAAAAACGTGAAAAGCAACTCTATGGAGAGAGTTGAGCAATTCCAAAGCACCAATATCGGCCGCTGTACTCTATTTAGTGCTCTTAAAAGTCTAACTTGCTAGTTGAGCCTTCGTGCCACGTTTCGTAAGTTAAAGTCTCAAATTGCACAAAAACGTGAAAAGCTCCTCTATGGAGAGAGTTGACCAATTCCAAAGCACCAATATCGGCCGTTGTACTCTATTTAGTGCTCTTAAAAGTCTAACTTGCTAGTTGAGCCTTCGTGCCACGTCTCGTAAGGTAAAGAAGCGAATAGACCGAATTATGTCTCAAATTGCACAAAAACGTGAAAAGCTCCTCTATGGAGAGAGTTTAGCAATTCCAAAGCACCAATATAGGCCGTTGTACTCTATTTAGCGCTCTTAAAAGTCTAACTTGCTAGTTGAGGCTTCGTGCCACGTTTCGTAAGGTAAAGACGCGAATAGACCAAGTTATGTTTTAAATTGGACAAAAACGTGAAAAGCTCCTCTATGGAGAGAGTTGAGCAATTCCAAAGCATCCATGTGGACCGTTGTACTCTATTTAGTGCTCTTAAATTTCTAGCTTGCTAGTTAAGCCTTCGTGCCACGTTTTGTAAGGTAAAGACATGAATAGACCAAGTTATGTCTCAAATTGCACAAAAACGTGAAAAGCTCCTCTATGGAGAGAGTTGAGCAATTGCCAAAGCATCAATGTGGACCTTTGTACTCTATTTAGTGCTCTGAAAAGTCTAACTTGCTAGTTGAGCCTTCGTGCCACGTTTCGTAAGGTAAAGACACGAATAGACCAAGTTATGTCTCAAATTGCACAAAAACGTGAAAAGCTCCTCTATGGAGAGAGTTGAGCAATTCCAAAGCATCAATGTGGACCGTTGTACTCTATTTAGTGCTCTGAAAGTCTAACTTGCTAGTTGAGCCTTCGTGCCACGTTTCGTAAGGTAAAGAGGCGAATAGAGCCAAGTTATGTCTCAAATTGCTTAAAAACGTGAAAAGCTCCTCTATGGAGAGAGTTGAGCAATTCCAAAGCATCAATGTGGACCGTTGTACTCTATTTAGTGTTCTTAGAAGTCTAACTTGCTAGTTGAGCCTTCAGTGCCACGTTTCGTAAGGTAAGACGCGAATAGACAAGTATCTCAAATTGCACAAAAACGTGAAAAGCTCCTCTATGGAGAGAGTTGACCAATTCCAAAGCACCAATATCGGCCGTTGTACTCTATTTAGTGCTCTTAAAAGTCTAACTTGCTAGTTGAGCCTTCGTGCCACGTTTCGTAAGGTAAAGACGTGAAGAGACCAATTTATGTTTGAAATTGCACAAAAACGTGAAAAGCTGCTCTATGGAGAGAGTTTCGCAATTCCAAAGCATCAATGTGGATCGTTGTACTCTTTTAGTGCTCTTAAAAGTCTAACTTGCTAGTTGAGCCTTCGTGCCACGTTTCGTATCGTAAAGACGCGAATAGACCAAGTTATGTCTCAAATTGTACAGAAACGTGAAAAGCTCCTCTATGGAGAGAGTTGAACAATTCCAAAGCATCAATGTTTACCGTTGTACTCTATTTAGTGCTCCTGAAAGCCTAACTTGCTAGTCGAGCCTTCGTGCCACGTTTCATAAGGTAACGACACGAATAGACCAAGTTATGTTTGAAATTGCACAAAAACGTGAAAAGCAGCTCTATGGAGAGAGTTTAGCAATTCCAAAGCATCAATGTGGACCGTTGTACTCTATTTAGTGCTCATAAAAGTCTAGCTAGCTAGTTGAGCCTTCGTGCCACGTTTCGTAAGGTAAAGACACGAATAGACCAAGTTATGTCTCAAATTGCACAAAAACGTGAAAAGCTCCTCTATGGAGAGAGTTGAGCAATTCCAAAGCATCAATGTGGACCGTTGTACTCTATTTAGTGCTCTGAAAAGTCTAACTTGCTAGTTGAGCCTTCGTACCACGTTTCGTAAGGTAAAGAGGCGAATAGAGCGAGTTATGTCTCAAATTGCTTAAAAACGTGAAACGCTCCTATATGGAGAGAGTTGAGCAATTCCAAAGCATCAATGTGGACCGTTATACTCTATTTAGTGTTCTTAGAAGTCTAACTTGCTAGTTGAGCCTTCGTGCCACGTTTCGTAAGGTAACGTCTCAAATTGCACAAAAACGTGAAAAGCTCCTCTATGGAGAGAGTTGACCAATTCCAAAGCACCAATATTGGACCGTTGTACTCTATTTAGTGCTCTTAAAAGTCTAACTTGCTAGTTGAGCCTTCGTGCCACGTTTCGTAAGGTAAAGACGCGAATAGACCAAGTTATGTTTGAAAATGCACAAAAACGTGAAAAGCTCCTCTATGGAGAGAGTTGAGCAATTCCAAAGCATCAATGTGGACCGTTGTACTCTATTTAGTGCTCTTAAAAGTCTAACTTGCTAGTTGAGCCTTCGTGCCACGTTTCGTAAGGTAAAGACGCGAATAGACCAAGTTATGTCTCAAATTGTACAAAAACGTGAAAAGCTCCTCTATGGAGAGAGTTGAGCAATTCCAAAGCATCAATGTGGACCGTTGTACTCTATTTAGTGCTCCTGAAAGTCTAACTTGCTAGTTGAGCCTTCGTGCCACGTTTCGTAAGGTAAAGATGGCGAATAGACCAAGTTATGTCTCAAATTGCACAAAAACGTGAAAAGCTCCTCTATGGAGAGAGTTGAGCAATTCAAAAGCATCAATCGTGGACCGTTGTACTCTATTTAGTGCTCTGAAAAGTCTAACTTGCTAGTTGAGCCTTCGTGCCACGTTTCGTAAGGTAAAGAGGCGAATAGACCAAGTTATGTCTCAAATTGCTTAAAAAACGTGAAAAGCTACCTCTATGGAGAGAGTTGAGCAATTCCAAAGCATCAATAGTCGGACCGCTTGTACTCTATTTAGTGCTCTTAAAAGTCTAACTTGCTAGTTGAGCCTTCGTGCCACGTTTCGTAAGGTAAAGACGCGAATAGACCAAGTTATGTCTCAAATTGCACAAAAACGTGAAAAGCTCCTCTATGGAGAGAGTTGAGCAATTCCAAAGCATCAATATCGGACCGTTGTACTCTATTTAGTGCTCTTAAAAGTCTAACTTGCTAGTTGAGCCTTCGTGCCACGTCTCGTAAGGTAAAGAAGCGAATAGACCGAAGTTATGTCTCAAATTGCACAAAAACGTGAAAAGCTCCTCTATGGAGAGAGTTGAGCAATTCCAAAGCATCAATGTAGGACCGTTGTACTCTATTTAGTGCTCTTAAAAGTCTAACTTGCTAGTTGAGCCTTCGTGCCACGTTTCGTAACGAAAAGACACAAATAGACCAAGTTACGTTTGAAATTGCACAAAAACGTGAAAAGCTCCTCTATGGAGAGAGTTGAGCAATTCCAAAGCATCCATGTGGACCGTTGTACTCTATTTAGTGCTCATAAAAGTCTAGCTTGCTAGTTGAGCCTTCGTGCCACGTTTCGTAAGGTAAAGACACGAATAGACCAAGTTATGTCTCAAATTGCACAAAAACGTGAAAAGCTCCTCTATGGAGAGAGTTGAGCAATTCCGAAGCATCAATGTGGACCGTTGTACTCTATTTAGTGCTCTGAAATGTCTAACTTGCTTGTTGAGCCTTCGTGCCACGTTTCGTAAGGTAAGGAGGCGAATAGAGCAAGTTATGTCTCAAATTGCTTAAAAACGTGAAAAGCTCCTCTATGGAGAGAGTTGAGCAATTCCAAAGCATCAATGTGGACCGTTGTACTCTATTTAGTGTTCTTAGAAGTCTAACTTGCTAGTTGAGCCTTCGTGCCACGTTTCGTAAGGTAAAGTCTCAAATTGCACAAAAACGTGAAAAGCTCCTCTATGGAGAGAGTTGACCAATTCCAAAGCACCAATATTGGCCGTTGTACTCTATTTAGTGCTCTTAAAAGTCTAACTTGCTAGTTGAGCCTTCGTGCCACGTTTCGTAAGGTAAAGACGCAAAGAGACCAATTTATGTTTGAAATTGCACAAAAACGTGAAAAGCTGCTCTATGGAGAGAGTTTCGCAATTCCAAAGCATCAATGTGGATCGTTGTACTCTTTTTAGTGCTCTTAAAAGTCTAACTTGCTAGTTGAGCCTTCGTGCCACGTTTCGTAAGGTAAAGACGCGAATAGACCAAGTTATGTCTCAAATTGTACAAAAACGTGAAAAGCTCCTCTATGGAGAGAGTTGAGCAATTCCAAAGCATGTTTACCGTTGTACTCTATTTAGTGCTCCTGAAAGCCTAACTTGCTAGTTGAGCCTTCGTGCCACGTTTCGTAAGGTAAAGAGGCGAATAGACCAAGTTCTGTCTCAAATTGCTCAAAAACGTGAAAAGCTCCTCTATGGAGAGAGTTGAGCAATTCCAAAGCATAAATGTGGTCCGTTGTACTCTATTTAGTGTTCTTAGAAGTATAACTTGTTAGTTGAGCCTTCGTGCCACGTTTCGTAAGGTAAAGAAGCGAATAGACCAAGTTATGTCTCAAATTGCACAAAAACGTGAAAAGCTCCTCTATGGAGAGAGTTGACCAATTCCAAAGCATCAATGTGGACCGTTGTACTCTATTTAGTGCTCTTAAAAGTCTAACTTGCTAGTTGAGCCTTCGTGCCACGTTTCGTAAAGTAAAGACGCGAACAGACCAAGTTATGTCTCAATTTGCACAAAAACGTGAAAAGCTCCTCTATGGAGAGAGTTGAGCAATTCAAAAGCATCAATGTGGACCGTTGTACTGTATTTAGTGCTCTGAAAAGTCTAACTTGCTAGTTGAGCCTTCGTGCCATATTTCGTAAGGTAAAGAGGCGAATAGACCAAGTTATGTCTCAAATTGCTTAAAAACGTGAAAAGCTCCTCTATGGAGAGAGTTGAGCAATTCCAAAGCATCAATGTGGAACGTTGTACTCTATTTAGTGTTGTTAGAAGTCTAACTTGCTAGTTGAGCCTTCGTGCCACGTTTCGTAAGGTAAAGAAGCGAATAGACCAAGTTATGTCTCAAATTGCACAAAAACGTGAAAAGCTCCTCTATGGAGAGAGTTGAGCAATTCCAAAGCACCAATATAGGCCGTTGTACTCTATTTAGCGCTCTTAAAAGTCTAACTTGCTAGTTGAGGCTTCGTGCCACGTTTCGTCAGGTAAAGACGCGAATAGACCAAGTTATGTTTTAAATTGGACAAAAACGTGAAAAGGTCCTCTATGGAGAGAGTTGAGCAATTCCAAAGCATCCATGTGGACCGTTGTACTCTATTTAGTGCTCTTAAATTTCTAGCTTGCTAGTTAAGCCTTCGTGCCACGTTTTGTAAGGTAAAGACACGAATAGACCAAGTTATGTCTCAAATTGCACAAAAACGTGAAAAGCTCCTCTATGGAGAGAGTTGAGCAATTGCCAAAGCATCAATGTGGACCTTTGTACTCTATTTAGTGCTCTGAAAAGTCTAACTTTCTAGTTGAGCCTTCGTGCCACGTTTCGTAAGGTAAAGACACGAATAGACCAAGTTATGTCTCAAATTTGCACAAAAACGTGAAAAGCTCCTCTATGGAGAGAGTTGAGCAATTCCAAAGCATCAATGTGGACCGTTGTACTCTATTTAGTGCTCTGAAAGGTCTAACTTGCTAGTTGAGCCTTCGTGCCACGTTTCGTAAGGTAAAGAGGCGAATAGAGCAAGTTATGTCTCAAATTGCTTAAAAACGTGAAAAGCTCCTTCTATGGAGAGAGTTGAGCAATTCCAAAGCATCAATGTGGACCGTTGTACTCTATTTAGTGTTCTTAGAAGTCTAACTTGCTAGTTGAGCCTTCAGTGCCACGTTTCGTAAAGTAAGACTCAAATTGCACAAAAACGTGAAAAGCTCCTCTATGGAGAGAGTTGACCAATTCCAAAGCACCAATATCGGCCGTTGTACTCTATTTAGTGCTCTTAAAAGTCTAACTTGCTAGTTGAGCCTTCGTGCCACGTTTCGTAAGGTAAAGACGTGAAGAGACCAATTTATGTTTGAAATTGCACAAAAACGTGAAAAGCTGCTCTATGGAGAGAGTTTCGCAATTCCAAAGCATCAATGTGGATCGTTGTACTCTTTTTAGTGCTCTTAAAAGTCTAACTTGCTAGTTGAGCCTTCGTGCCACGTTTCGTATCGTAAAGACGCGAATAGACCAAGTTATGTCTCAAATTGTACAGAAACGTGAAAAGCTCCTCTATGGAGAGAGTTGAACAATTCCAAAGCATCAATGTTTACCGTTGTACTCTATTTAGTGCTCCTGAAAGCCTAACTTGCTAGTCGAGCCTTCGTGCCACGTTTCATAAGGTAACGACGCGAATAGACCAAGTTATGTTTGAAATTGCACAAAAACGTGAAAAGCAGCTCTATGGAGAGAGTTTAGCAATTCCAAAGCATCAATGTGGACCGTTGTACTCTATTTAGTGCTCATAAAAGTCTAGCTAGCTAGTTGAGCCTTCGTGCCACGTTTCGTAAGGTAAAGACACGAATAGACCAAGTTATGTCTCAAATTGCACAAAAACGTGAAAAGCTCCTCTATGGAGAGAGTTGAGCAATTCCAAAGCATCAATGTGGACCGTTGTACTCTATTTAGTGCTCTGAAAAGTCTAACTTGCTAGTTGAGCCTTCGTACCACGTTTCGTAAGGTAAAGAGGCGAATAGAGCGAGTTATGTCTCAAATTGCTTAAAAACGTGAAACGCTCCTATATGGAGAGAGTTGAGCAATTCCAAAGCATCAATGTGGACCGTTATACTCTATTTAGTGTTCTTAGAAGTCTAACTTGCTAGTTGAGCCTTCGTGCCACGTTTCGTAAGGTAACGTCTCAAATTGCACAAAAACGTGAAAAGCTCCTCTATGGAGAGAGTTGAGCCAATTCCAAAGCACCAATATTGGCCGTTGTACTCTATTTAGTGCTCTTAAAAGTCTAACTTGCTAGTTGAGCCTTCGTGCCACGTTTCGTAAGGTAAAGACGCGAATAGACCAGTTTATGTTTGAAAATGCACAAAAACGTGAAAAGCTGCTCTATGGAGAGAGTTTCGCAATTCCAAAGCATCAATGTGGATCCGTTGTACTCTATTTAGTGCTCTTAAAAGTCTAACTTGCTAGTTGAGCCTTCGTGCCACGTTTCGTAAGGTAAAGACGCGAATAGACCAAGTTATGTCTCAAATTGTACAAAAACGTGAAAAGCTCCTCTATGGAGAGAGTTGAGCAATTCCAAAGCATCAATGTTTACCGTTGTACTCTATTTAGTGCTCCTGAAAGTCTAACTTGCTAGTTGAGCCTTCGTGCCACGTTTCGTAAGGTAAAGATGGCGAATACACCAAGTTATGTCTCAATTTGCACAAAAACGTGAAAAGCTCCTCTCTGGAGAGAGTTGAGCAATTCAAAAGCATCAACGTGGACCGTTGTACTCTATTTAGTGCTCTGAAAAGTCTAACTTGCTAGTTGAGCCTTCGTGCCACGTTTCGTAAGGTAAAGAGGCGAATAGAGCGAGTTATGTCTCAAATTGCTTAAAAACGTGAAAAGCAACTCTATGGAGAGAGTTGAGCAATTCCAAAGCACCAATATCGGCCGCTGTACTCTATTTAGTGCTCTTAAAAGTCTAACTTGCTAGTTGAGCCTTCGTGCCACGTTTCGTAAGTTAAAGTCTCAAATTGCACAAAAACGTGAAAAGCTCCTCTATGGAGAGAGTTGACCAATTCCAAAGCACCAATATTGGCCGTTGTACTCTATTTAGTGCTCCTAAAAGTCTAACTTGCTAGTTGAGCCTTCGTGCCACGTTTCGTAAGGTAAAGACGCGAAGAGACCAATTTATGTTTGAAATTGCACAAAAACGTGAAAAGCTGCTCTATGGAGAGAGTTTCGCAATTCCAAAGCATCAATGTGGATCGTTGTACTCTATTTAGTTCTCTTAAAAGTCTAACTTGCTAGTTGAGCCTTCGTGCCACGTTTCGTAAGGTAAAGACGCGAATAGACCATGTTATGTCTCAAATTGTACAAAAACGTGAAAAGCTCCTCTATGGAGAGAGTTGAGCAATTCCAAAGCATCAATGTGTACCGTTGTACTCTATTTAGTGCTTCTGAAAGTCTAACTTGCTAGTTGAGCCTTCGTGCCACGTTTCGTAAGGTAAAGTGGCGAATACACCAAGTTATGTCTCAATTTGCACAAAAACGTGAAAACTCCTCTCTGGAGAGAGTTGAGCAATTCAAAAGCATCAATGTGGACCGTTGTACTCTATTTAGTGCTCTGAAAAGTCTAACTTGCTAGTTGAGCCTTCGTGCCATGTTTCGTAAGGTAAAGAGGCGAATAGACCAAGTTATGTCTCAAATTGCTTAAAAAACGTGAAAAGCTCCTCTATGGAGAGAGTTGAGCAATTCCAAAGCATCCAATATCGGACCGTTGTACTCTATTTAGTGCTCTTAAAAGTCTAACTTGCTAGTTGAGCCTTCGTGCCACGTTTCGTAAGGTAAAGAAGCGAATAGACCGAATTATGTCTCAAATTGCACAAAAACGTGAAATGCTCCTCCTATGGAGAGAGTTTAGCAATTCCAAAGCATCCAATATAGGACCGTTGTATTCTATTTAGTGTTCTTAAAAGTCTAACTTGCTAGTTGAGCCTTCGTGCCACGTTTCGTAACGTAAAGACACGAAATAGACCAAGTTACTGTTTGAAATTGCACAAACACGTGAAAAGCTCCTCTATGGAGAGAGTTGAGCAATTCCAAAGCATCCATGTGGACCGTTGTACTCTATTTAGTGCTCATAAAAGTCTAGCTTGCTAGTTGAGCCTTCGTGCCACGTTTCGTAAGGTAAAGACACGAATAGACCAAGTTATGTCTCAAATTGCACAAAAACGTGAAAAGCTCCTCTATGGAGAGAGTTGAGCAATTCCAAAGCATCAATGTGGACCGTTGTACTCTATTTAGTGCTCTGAAATGTCTAACTTGCTAGTTGAGCCTTCGTGCCACGTTTCGTAAGGTAAAGTGGCGAATAGAGCAAGTTATGTCTCAAATTGCTTAAAAACAAGAAAAGCTCTACTATGGAGAGAGTTGAGCAATTCCAAAGCATCAATGTGGACCGTTGTACTCTATTTAGTGTTCTTAGAAGTCTAACTTGCTAGTTGAGCCTTCGTGCCACGTTTCGTAAGGTAAAGTCTCAAATTGCACAAAAACGTGAAAAGCTCCTCTATGGAGAGAGTTGACCAATTCCAAAGCACCAATATTGGCCGTTGTACTCTATTTAGTGCTCTTAAAAGTCTAACTTGCTAGTTGAGCCTTCGTGCCACGTTTCGTAAGGTAAAGACGCGAAGAGACCAATTTCTGTTTGAAATTGCACAAAAACGTGAAAAGCTGCTCTATGGAGAGAGTTTCGCAATTCCAAAGCATCAATGTGGATCGTTGTACTCTCTTTAGTGCTCTTAAAAGTCTAACTTGCTAGTTGCGCCTTCGTGCCACGTTTCGTAAGGTAAAGATGCGAATAGACCAAGTTATGTCTCAAATTGTACAAAAACGTGAAAAGCTCCTCTATGGAGAGAGTTGAGCAATTACAAAGCATCAATGTGGACCGTTGTACTCTATTTAGTGCTCTGAAAAGTCTAACTTGCTAGTTGAGCCTTCGTGCCACGTTTCGTAAGGTAAAGAGGCGAATAGAGCAAGTTATGTCTCAAATTGCTTAAAAACGTGAAAAGCTCCTCTATGGAGAGAGTTGAGCAATTACAAAGCATCAATGTGGACCGTTGTACTCTATTTAGTGCTCTGAAAAGTCTAACTTGCTAGTTGAGCCTTCGTGCCACGTTTCGTAAGGTAAAGAGGCGAATAGAGCAAGTTATGTCTCAAATTGCTTAAAAACGTGAAAAGCTCCTCTATGGAGAGAGTTGAGCAATTCCAAAGCATCAATGTGGGCCGTTGTACTCTATTTAGTGTTCTTAGAAGTCTAACTTGCTAGTTGAGCCTTCGTGCCACGTTTCGTAGTAAGCGAATAGACCAAGTTATGTCTCAAATTGCACAAAAACGTGAAAAGCTCCTCTATGGAGAGAGTTGACCAATTCCAAAGCACCAATATTGGACCGTTGTACTCTATTTAGTGCTCTTAAAAGTCTAACTTGCTAGTTGAGCCTTCGTGCCACGTTTCGTAAGGTAAAGACGCGAATAGACCAATTTATGTTTGAAATTGCACAAAAACGTGAAAAGCTGCTCTATGGAGAGAGTTGCGCAATTCCAAAGCATCAATGTGGATCGTTGTACTCTATTTAGTGCTCTTAAAAGTCTAACTTGCTAGTTGAGCCTTCGTGCCACGTTTCGTAAGTTAAAGACGCGAATAGACCAAGTTATGTCTCAAATTGTACAAAAACGTGAAAAGCTCCTCTATGGAGAGAGTTGAGCAATTCCAAAGCATCAATGTTGACCGTTGTACTCTATTTAGTGCTCCTGAAAAGTCTAACTTGCTAGTTGAGCCTTCGTGCCACGTTTCGTAAGGTAAAGATGGCGAATAGACCAAGTTATGTCTCAAATTGCACAAAAACGTGAAAAGCTCCTCTATGGAGAGAGTTGAGCAATTCAAAGCATCAATGTGACCGTTGTACTCTATTTAGTGCTCTTAAAAGTCTAACTTGCTAGTTGAGCCTTCGTGCCATGTTTCGTAAGGTAAAGAGGCGAATAGACCAAGTTATGTCTCAAATTGCACAAAAACGTGAAAAGCTCCTCTATGGAGAGAGTTGAGCAATTCCAAAGCATCAATAGTCAGACCGTTGTACTCTATTTAGTGCTCTTAAAAGTCTAACTTGCTAGTTGAGCATTCGTGCCACGTTTCGTAAGGTAAAGACGCGAATAGACCAAGTTATGTTTGAAATTGCACAAAAACGTGAAAAGCGGCTCTATGGAGAGAGTTGAGCAATTCCAAAGCATCAATGTGGACCGTTGTACTCCATTTAGTGCTCTTAAAAGTCTAACTTGCTAGTTGAGCCTTCGTGCCACGTTTCGTAAGGTAAAGACGCGAATAGACCAAGTTATGTCTCAAATTGCACAAAAACGTGAAAAGCTCCTCTATGGAGAGAGTTTAGCAATTCCAAAGCATCCAATGTAGGACCGTTGTACTCTATTTAGCGCTCTTAAAAGTCTAACTTGCTAGTTGAGCCTTCGTGCCACGTTTCGTAACGGTAAAGACACGAAATAGACCAAGTTATGTTTGAAATTGCACAAAAACGTGAAAAGCTCATCTATGGAGAGAGTTGAGCAATTCCAAAGCATCCATGTGGACCGTTGTACTCTATTTAGTGCTCATAAAAGTCTAGCTTGCTAGTTGAGCCTTCGTGCCACGTTTCGTAAGGTAAAGACACGAATAGACCAAGTTATGTCTCAAATTGCACAAAAACGTGAAAAGCTCCTCTATGGAGAGAGTTGAGCAATTACAAAGCATCAATGTGGACCGTTGTACTCTATTTAGTGCTCCTAAAGTCTAACTTGCTAGTTGAGCCTTCGTGCCACGTTTCGTAAGGTAAAGAGGCGAATAGAGCAAGTTATGTCTCAAATTGCTTAAAAACAAGGAAAAGCTCTACTATGGAGAGAGTTGAGCAATTCCAAAGCATCAATGTGGACCGTTGTACTCTATTTAGTGTTCTTAGAAGTCTAACTTGCTAGTTGACCCTTCGTGCCACGTTTCGTAAGGTAAAGTCTCAAATTGCACAAAAACGTGAAAAGCTCCTCTATGGAGAGAGTTGACCAATTCCAAAGCACCAATATTGGCCGTTGTACTCTATTTAGTGCTCTTAAAAGTCTAACTTGCTAGTTGAGCCTTCGTGCCACGTTTCGTAAGGTAAAGACGCGAAGAGACCAATTTCTGTTTCAAATTGCACAAAAACGTGGAAAAGCTGCTCTATGGAGAGAGTTTCGCAATTCCAAAGCATCAATGTGGATCGTTGTACTCTCTTTAGTGCTCTTAAAAGTCTAACTTGCTAATTGAGCCTTCGTGCCACGTTTCGTAAGGTAAAGAGGCGAATAGACCAAGTTATGTCTCAAATTGTACAAAAACGTGAAAAGCTCCTCTATGGAGAGAGTTGAGCAATTACAAAGCATCAATGTGGACCGTTGTACTCTATTTAGTGCTCTTAAAAGTCTAACTTGCTAGTTGAGCCTTCGTGCCACGTTTCGTAAGGTAAAGAGGCGAATAGAGCAAGTTATGTCTCAAATTGCTTAAAAACGTGAAAAGCTCCTCTATGGAGAGAGTTGAGCAATTACAAAGCATCAATGTGGACCGTTGTACTCTATTTAGTGCTCTGAAAAGTCTAACTTGCTAGTTGAGCCTTCGTGCCACGTTTCGTAAGGTAAAGAGGCGAATAGAGCAAGTTATGTCTCAAATTGCTTAAAAACGTGAAAAGCTCCTCTATGGAGAGAGTTGAGCAATTCCAAAGCATCAATGTGGGCCGTTGTACTCTATTTAGTGTTTTTAGAAGTCTAACTTGCTAGTTGAGCCTTCGTGCCACGTTTCGTAAGGTAAAGTCTCAAATTCCACAAAAACGTGAAAAGCTCCTCTATGGAGAGAGTTGACCAATTCCAAAGCACCAATATTGGCCGTTGTACTCTATTTAGTGCTCTTAAAAGTCTAACTTGCTAGTTGAGCCTTCGGGCCACGTTTCGTAAGGTAAAGACGCGAAGAGACCAATTTATGTTTGAAATTGCACAAAAACGTGAAAAGCTGCTCTATGGAGAGAGTTTCGCAATTCCAAAGCATCAATGTGGATCGTTGTACTCTCTTTAGTGCTCTTAAAAGTCTAACTTGCTAGTTGAGCCTTCGTGCCACGTTTCGTAAGTTAAAGACGCGAATAGACCATGTTATGTCTCAAATTGTACAAAAACGTGAAAAGCTCCTCTATGGAGAGAGTTGAGCAATTCCAAAGCATCAATGTTTACCGTTGTACTCTATTTAGTGCTCCTGAAAGTCTAACTTGCTAGTTGAGCCTTCGTGCCACGTTTCGTAAGGTAAAGTGGCGAATAGACCAAGTTATGTCTCAATTTCACAAAAACGTGAAAAGCTCCTCTCTGGAGAGAGTTGAGCAATTCAAAAGCATCAATGTGAACCGTTGTACTCTATTTAGTGCTCTGAAAAGTCTAACTTGCTACTTGAGCCTTCGTGCCATGTTTCGTAAGGTAAAGAGGCGAATAGACCAAGTTATGTCTCAAATTGCACAAAAACGTGAAAAACTCCTCTATGGAGAGAGTTGAGCAATTCCAAAGCACCAATATCAGCCGTTGTACTATATTTAGTGCTCTTAAAAGTCTAACTTGCTAGTTGAGCATTCGTGCCACGTTTCGTAAGGTAAAGACGCGAATAGACCAAGTTATGTTTGAAATTGCACAAAAACGTGAAAAGCGGCTCTATGGAGAGAGTTTAGCAATTCCAAAGCATCAATGTGGACCGTTGTACTCCTATTTAGTGCTCTTAAAAGTCTAACTTGCTAGTTGAGCCTTCGTGCCACGTTTTGTAAGGTAAAGACGCGAATAGACCAAGTTATGTCTCAAATTGCACAAAAACGTGAAAAGCTCCTCTACGGAGAGAGTTTAGCAATTCCAAAGCACCAATATAGCCGTTGTACTCTATTTAGCGCTCTTAAAAGTCTAACTTGCTAGTTGAGCCTTCGTGCCACGTTTCGTAACTTAAAGACACAAATAGACCAAGTTATGTTTGAAATTGCACAAAAACGTGAAAAGCTCATCTATGGAGAGAGTTGAGCAATTCCAAAGCATCCATGTGGACCGTTGTGCTCTATTTAGTGCTCATAAAAGTCTAGCTTGCTAGTTGAGCCTTCGTGCCGCGTTTCGTAAGGTAAAGACACGAATAGACCAAGTTATGTCTCAAATTGCACAAAAACGTGAAAAGCTCCTCTATGGAGAGAGTTGAGCAATTACAAAGCATCAATGTGGACCGTTGTACTCTATTTAGTGCTCCTAAAGTCTAACTTGCTAGTTGAGCCTTCGTGCCACGTTTCGTAAGGTAAAGAGGCGAATAGAGCAAGTTATGTCTCAAATTGCTTAAAAACAAGAAAAGCTCTACTATGGAGAGAGTTGAGCAATTCCAAAGCATCAATGTGGACCGTTGTACTCTATTTAGTGTTCTTAGAAGTCTAACTTGCTAGTTGACCCTTCGTGCCACGTTTCGTAAGGTAAAGTCTCAAATTGCACAAAAACGTGAAAAGCTCCTCTATGGAGAGAGTTGACCAATTCCAAAGCACCAATATTGGCCGTTGTACTCTATTTAGTGCTCTTAAAAGTCTAACTTGCTAGTTGAGCCTTCGTGCCACGTTTCGTAAGGTAAAGACGCGAAGAGACCAATTTCTGTTTTCAAATTGCACAAAAACGTGAAAAGCTGCTCTATGGAGAGAGTTTCGCAATTCCAAAGCATCAATGTGGATCGTTGTACTCTCTTTAGTGCTCTTAAAAGTCTAACTTGCTAATTGAGCCTTCGTGCCACGTTTCGTAAGGTAAAGAGGCGAATAGACTAAGTTATGTCCTCAAATTGTACAAAAACGTGAAAAGCTCCTCTATGGAGAGAGTTGAGCAATTACAAAGCATCAATGTGGACCGTTGTACTCTATTTAGTGCTCTGAAAAGTCTAAACTTGCTAGTTGAGCCTTCGTGCCACGTTTCGTAAGGTAAAGAGGCGAATAGAGCAAGTTATGTCTCAAATTGCTTAAAAACGTGAAAAGCTCCTCTATGGAGAGAGTTGAGCAATTACAAAGCATCAATGTGGACCGTTGTACTCTATTTAGTGCTCTGAAAAGTCTAACTTGCTAGTTGAGCCTTCGTGCCACGTTTCGTAAGGTAAAGAGGCGAATAGAGCAAGTTATGTCTCAAATTGCTTAAAAAACGTGAAAAGCTCCTCTATGGAGAGAGTTGAGCAATTCCAAAGCATCAATGTGGGCCGTTGTACTCTATTTAGTGTTTTTAGAAGTCTAACTTGCTAGTTGAGCCTTCGTGCCACGTTTCGTAAGGTAAAGTCTCAAATTCCACAAAAACGTGAAAAGCTCCTCTATGGAGAGAGTTGAGCAATTCCAAAGCATCCAATATTGGACCGTTGTACTCTATTTAGTGCTCTTAAAAGTCTAACTTGCTAGTTGAGCCTTCGTGCCACGTTTCGTAAGGTAAAGACGCGAATAGACCAAGTTATGTCTGCAAATTGCACAAAAACGTGAAAAGCTGCCTCTATGGAGAGAGTTTAGCAATTCCAAAGCATCAATGTGGACCGTTGTACTCTCTTTAGTGCTCTTAAAGTCTAACTTGCTAGTTGAGCCTTCGTGCCACGTTTCGTAAGGTAAAGACGCGAATAGACCAAGTTATGTCTCAAATTGTACAAAAACGTGAAAAGCTCCTCTATGGAGAGAGTTGAGCAATTCCAAAGCATCAATGTGTACCGTTGTACTCTATTTAGTGCTCTTAAATGTCTAACTTGCTAGTTGAGCCTTCGTGCCACAGTTTCGTAAGGTAAAGAGGCGAATAGACCAAGTTATGTCTCAAATTGCTCAAAACGTGAAAAGCTCCTCTATGGAGAGAGTGAGCAATTCCAAAAGCATCAATGTGGTCCGTTGTACTCTATTTAGTGTTCTTAGAAGTCTAACTTGTTAGTTGAGCCTTCGTGCCACGTTTCGTAAGGTAAAGAAGCGAATAGACCAAGTTATGTCTGAAATTGCACAAAAACGTGAAAAGACTCCTCTATGGAGAGAGTTGAGCAATTCCAAAGCACCAATATCAGGCCGTTGTACTCTATTTAGTGCTCTTAAAAGTCTAACTTGCTAGTTGAGCATTCGTGCCACGTTTCGTAAGGTAAAGACGCGAATAGACCAAGTTATGTTTGAAATTGCACAAAAACGTGAAAAGCGGCTCTATGGAGAGAGTTTAGCAATTCCAAAGCATCAATGTGGACCGTTGTACTCCATTTAGTGCTCTTAAAAGTCTAACTTGCTAGTTGAGCCTTCGTGCCACGTTTTGTAAGGTAAAGACGCGAATAGACCAAGTTATGTGTCAAATTGCACAAAAACGTGAAAAGCTCCTCTACGGAGAGAGTTTAGCAATTCCAAAGCATCCAATATAGGCCGTTGTACTCTATTTAGCGCTCTTAAAAGTCTAACTTGCTAGTTGAGCCTTCGTGCCACGTTTCGTAACTTAAAGACACAATAGACCAAGTTACGTTTGAAATTGCACAAAAACGTGAAAAGCTCATCTATGGAGAGAGTTGAGCAATTCCAAAACATCCATGTGGACCGTTGTACTCTATTTAGTGCTCATAAAAGTCTAGCTTGCTAGTTGAGCCTTCGTGCCACGTTTCGTAAGGTAAAGACAGCGAATAGACCAAGTTATGTCTCAAATTGCACAAAAACGTGAAAAGCTCCTCTATGGAGAGAGTTGAGCAATTACAAAGCATCAATGTGGACCGTTGTACTCTATTTAGTGCTCCTAAAGTCTAACTTGCTAGTTGAGCCTTCGTGCCACGTTTCGTAAGGTAAAGAGGCGAATAGAGCAAGTTATGTCTCAAATTGCTTAAAAACGAGAAAAGCTCCTACTATGGAGAGAGTTGTGCAATTCCAAAGCATCAATGTGGACCGTTGTACTCTATTTAGTGTTCTTAGAAGTCTAACTTGCTAGTTGACCCTTCGTGCCACGTTTCGTAAGGTAAAGTCTCCAAATTGCACAAAAACGTGAAAAGCTCCTCTATGGAGAGAGTTGACCAATTCCAAAGCACCAATATTGGCCGTTGTACTCTATTTAGTGCTCTTAAAAGTCTAACTTGCTAGTTGAGCCTTCGTGCCACGTTTCATAAGGTAAAGACGCGAAGAGACCAATTTCTGTTTCAAATTGCACAAAAACGTGAAAAGCTGCTCTATGGAGAGAGTTTCGCAATTCCAAAGCATCAATGTGGATCGTTGTACTCTCTTTAGTGCTCTTAAAAGTCTAACTTGCTAGTTGAGCCTTCGTGCCACGTTTCGTAAGGTAAAGAGGCGAATAGACCAAGTTATGTCTCAAATTGTACAAAAACGTGAAAAGCTCCTCTATGGAGAGAGTTGAGCAATTACAAAGCATCAATGTGGACCGTTGTACTCTATTTAATGCTCTGAAAAGTCTAACTTGCTAGTTGAGCCTTCGTGCCACGTTTCGTAAGGTAAAGAGGCGAATAGAGCAAGTTATGTCTCAAATTGCTTAAAAACGTGAAAAAGCTCCTCTATGGAGAGAGTTGAGCAATTACAAAGCATCAATGTGGACCGTTGTACTCTATTTAGTGCTCTGAAAAGTCTAACTTGCTAGTTGTAGCCTTCGTCCCACGTTTCGTAAGGTAAAGAGGCGAATAGAGCAAGTTATGTCTCAAATTGCTTACAAAAACGTGAAAAGCTCCTCTATGGAGAGAGTTGAGCAATTCCAAAGCATCAATGTGGGCCGTTGTACTCTATTTAGTGTTCTTAGAAGTCTAACTTGCTAGTTGAGCCTTCGTGCCACGTTTCGTAAGGTAAAGTCTCAAATTGCACAAAAAACGTGAAAAGCTCCTCTATGGAGAGAGTTGACCAATTCCAAAGCACCAATATTGGCCGTTGTACTCTATTTAGTGCTCTTAAAAGTCTAACTTGCTAGTTGAGCCTTCGTGCCACGTTTCGTAAGGTAAAGACGCGAAGAGACCAATTTATGTTTGAAATTGCACAAAAACGTGAAAAGCTGCTCTATGGAGAGAGTTTCGCAATTCCAAAGCATCAATGTGGATCGTTGTACTCTCTTTAGTGCTCTTAAAAGTCTAACTTGCTAGTTGAGCCTTCGTGCCACGTTTCGTAAGGTAAAGACGCGAATAGACCAAGTTATGTCTCAAATTGTACAAAAACGTGAAAAGCTCCTCTATGGAGAGAGTTGAGCAATTCCAAAGCATCAATGTGTACCGTTGTACTCTATTTAGTGCTCCTGAAAGTCTAACTTGCTAGTTGAGCCTTCGTGCCACATTTTGTAAGGTAAAGAGGCGAATAGACCAAGTTATGTCTCAAATTGCTCAAAAACGTGAAAAGCTCCTCTATGGAGAGAGTTGAGCAATTCCAAAGCATCAATGTGGTCCGTTGTACTCTATTTAGTGTTCTTAGAAAGTCTAACTTGTTAGTTGAGCCTTCGTGCCACGTTTCGTAAGGTAAAGAAGCGAATAGACCAAGTTATGTCTGCAAATTGCACAAAAACGTGAAAACTCCTCTATGGAGAGAGTTTGAGCAATTCCAAAGCACCAATATCAGCCGTTGTACTCTATTTAGTGCTCTTAAAAGTCTAACTTGCTAGTTGAGCATTCGTGCCACGTTTCGTAAGGTAAAGACGCGAATAGACCAAGTTATGTTTGAAATTGCACAAAACGTGAAAAGCGGCTCTATGGAGAGAGTTTAGCAATTCCAAAGCATCAATGTGGACCGTTGTACTCTATTTAGTGCTCTTAAAAGTCTAACTTGCTAGTTGAGCCTTCGTGCCACGTTTTGTAAGGTAAAGACGCGAAATAGACCAAGTTATGTCTCAAATTGCACAAAAACGTGAAAAGCTCCTCTACGGAGAGAGTTTAGCAATTCCAAAGCACCAATATAGGCCGTTGTACTCTATTTAGCGCTCTTAAAGTCTAACTTGCTAGTTGAGCCTTCGTGCCACGTTTCGTAACGGTAAAGACAGCGAAATAGACCAAGTTATGTTTGAAATTGCACAAAAACGTGAAAAGCTCCATCTATGGAGAGAGTTGAGCAATTCCAAAGCATCCATGTGGACCGTTGTGCTCTATTTAGTGCTCATAAAAGTCTAAGCTTGCTAGTTGAGCCTTCGTGCCACGTTTCGTAAGGTAAAGACACGAATAGACCAAGTTATGTCTCAAATTGCACAAAAACGTGAAAAGCTCCTCTATGGAGAGAGTTGAGCAATTACAAAGCATCAATGTGGACCGTTGTACTCTATTTAGTGCTCCTAAAGTCTAACTTGCTAGTTGAGCCTTCGTGCCACGTTTCGTAAGGTAAAGAGGCGAATAGAGAAAGTTAGGTCTCAAATTGCTTAAAAACAAGAAAAGCTCTACTATGGAGAGAGTTGAGCAATTCCAAAGCATCAATGTGGACCGTTGTACTCTATTTAGTGTTCTTAGAAGTCTAACTTGCTAGTTGAGCCTTCGTGCCACGTTTCGTAAGGTAAAGTCTCAAATTGCACAAAAACGTGAAAAGCTCCTCAATGGAGAGAGTTGACCAATTCCAAAGCACCAATATTGGCCGTTGTACTCTATTTAGTGCTCTTAAAAGTCTAACTTGCTAGTTGAGCCTTCGTGCCACGTTTCGTAAGGTAAAGACACGAAGAGATCAATTTCTGTTTCAAATTGCACAAAAACGTGAAAAGCTGCTCTATGGAGAGAGTTTCGCAATTCCAAAGCATCAATGTGGATCGTTGTACTCTCTTTAGTGCTCTTAAAAGTCTAAATTGCTAGTTGAGCCTTCGTGCCACGTTTCGTAAGGTAAAGACGCGAATAGACCAAGTTATGTCTCAAATTGTACAAAAACGTGAAAAGCTCCTCTATGGAGAGAGTTGAGCAATTACAAAGCATCAATGTGGACCGTTGTACTCTATTTAGTGCTCTGAAAAGTCTAACTTGCTAGTTGAGCCTTCGTGCCACGTTTCGTAAGGTAAAGAGGCGAATAGAGCAAGTTATGTCTCAAATTGCTTAAAAACGTGAAAAGCTCCTCTATGGAGAGAGTTGAGCAATTACAAAGCATCAATGTGGACCGTTGTACTCTATTTAGTGCTCTGAAAAGTCTAACTTGCTAGTTGAGCCTTCGTGCCACGTTTCGTAAGGTAAAGAGGCGAATAGAGCAAGTTATGTCTCAAATTGCTTAAAAACGTGAAAAGCTCCTCTATGGAGAGAGTTGAGCAATTCCAAAGCATCAATGTGGGCCGTTGTACTCTATTTAGTGTTCTTAGAAGTCTAACTTGCTAGTTGAGCCTTCGTGCCACGTTTCGTAAGGTAAAGTCTCAAATTGCACAAAAACGTGAAAAGCTCCACTATGGAGAGAGTTGACCAATTCCAAAGCACCAATATTGGCCGTTGTACTCTATTTAGTGCTCTTAAAAGTCTAACTTGCTAGTTGAGCCTTCGTGCCACGTTTCGTAAGGTAAAGACGCGAAGAGACCAATTTATGTTTGAAATTGCACAAAAACGTGAAAAGCTGCTCTATGGAGAGAGTTTCGCAATTCCAAAGCATCAATGTGGATCGTTGTACTCTCTTTAGTGCTCTTAAAAGTCTAACTTGCTAGTTGAGCCTTCGTGCCACGTTTCGTAAGGTAAAGACGCGAATAGACCAAGTTATGTTTGAAATTGCACAAAAACGTGAAAAGCTCCTCTATGGAGAGAGTTGAGCAATTCCGAAGCATCAATGTTTACCGTTGTACTCTATTTAGTGCTCTTAAATGTGTAACTTGCTAGTTGAGCCTTCGTGCCACGTTTCGTAAGGTAAAGACGCGAATAGACCAAGTTATGTCTCAAATTGTACAAAAACGTGAAAAGCTCCTCTATGGAGAGAGTTGAGCAATTCCAAAGCATCAATGTTTACCGTTGTACTCTATTTAGTGCTCCTGAAAGTCTAACTTGCTAGTTGAGCCTTCGTGCCACATTTTGTAAGGTAAAGAGGCGAATAGACCAAGTTATGTCTGAAATTGCTCGAAAACGTGAAAAGCTCCTCTATGGAGAGAGTTGAGCAATTCCAAAGCATCAATGTGGTCCGTTGTACTCTATTTAGTGTTCTTAGAAGTCTAACTTGTTAGTTGAGCCTTCGTGCCACGTTTCGTAAGGTAAAGAAGCGAATAGACCAAGTTATGTCTGAAATTGCACAAAAACATGAAAAACTCCTCTATGGAGAGAGTTGAGCAATTCCAAAGCACCAATATCAGCTGTTGTACTCTATTTAGCGCTCTTAAAAGTCTAACTTGCTAGTTGAGCATTCGTGCCACGTTTCGTAAGGTAAAGACGTGAATAGACCAAGTTATGTTTGAAATTGCACAAAAACGTGAAAAGCGGCTCTATGGAGAGAGTTTAGCAATTCCAAAGCATCAATGTGGACCGTTGTACTCCATTTAGTGCTCTTAAAAGTCTAACTTGCTAGTTGAGCCTTCGTGCCACGTTTCGTAAGGTAAAGACGCGAATAGACCAAGTTATGTCTCAAATTGCACAAAAACGTGAAAAGCTCCTCTATGGAGAGAGTTTAGCAATTCCAAAGCATCAATGTAGGACCGTTGTACTCTATTTAGCTGCTCTTAAAAGTCTAACTTGCTAGTTGAGCCTTCGTGCCACGTTTCGTAACGGTAAAGACAGCGAATAGACCAAGTTATGTCTCAAATTGCACAAAAACGTGAAAAGCTCCATCTATGGAGAGAGTTGAGCAATTCCAAAGCATCCAATGTGGACCGTTGTGCTCTATTTAGTGCTCATTAAAAGTCTAACTTGCTAGTTGAGGCCTTCGTGCCACGTTTCGTAAGGGTAAAGACGCGAATAGACCAAGTTATGTCTCAAATTGCACAAAAACGTGAAAAGCTCCTCTATGGAGAGAGTTGAGCAATTACAAAGCATCAATGTGGACCGTTGTACTCTATTTAGTGCTCTGAAAAGTCTAACTTGCTAGTTGAGCCTTCGTGCCACGTTTCGTAAGGTAAAGAGGCGAATAGAGCAAGTTATGTCTCAAATTGCTTAAAAACAAGAAAAGCTCTACTATGGAGAGAGTTGAGCAATTCCAAAGCATCACTGTGGACCGTTGTACTCTATTTAGTGTTCTTAGAAGTCTAACTTGCTAGTTGAGCCTTCGTGCCACGTTTCGTAAGGTAAAGTCTCAAATTGCACAAAAACGTGAAAAACTCCTCTATGGAGAGAGTTGACGAATTCCAAAGCACCAATATTGGCCGTTGTACTCTATTTAGTGCTCTTAAAAGTCTAACTTGCTAGTTGAGCCTTCGTGCCACGTTTCGTAAGGTAAAGACGCGAAGAGACCAATTTCTGTTTGAAATTGCACAAAAACGTGAAAAGCTGCTCTATGGAGAGAGTTTCGCAATTCCAAAGCATCAATGTGGATCGTTGTACTCTCTTTAGTGCTCTTAAAAGTTTAACTTGCTAGTTGAGCCTTCGTGCCACGTTTCGTAAGGTAAAGACGCGAATAGACCAAGTTATGTCTCAAATTGTACAAAAACGTGAAAAGCTCCTCTATGGTGAGAGTTGAGCAATTACAAAGCATCAATGTGGACCGTTGTACTCTATTTAGTGCTCTGAAAAGTCTAACTTGCTAGTTGAGCCTTCGTGCCACGTTCGTAAGGTAAAGAGGCGAATAGAGCAAGTTATGTCTCAAATTGCTTAAAAACGTGAAAAGCTCCTCTATGGAGAGAGTTGAGCAATTCCAAATCATCAATGTGGACCGTTGTACTCTATTTAGTGTTCTTAGAAGTCTACCTTGCTAGTTGAGCCTTCGTGCCACGTTTCGTAAGGTAAAGTCTCAAATTGCACAAAAACGTGAAAAGCTCCTCTATGGAGAGAGTTGACCAATTCCAAAGCACCAATATTGGCCGTTGTACTCTATTTACTGCTCTTAAAAGTCTAACTTGCTAGTTGAGCCTTCGTGCCACGTTTCGTAAGGTAAAGACGCGAAGAGACCAATTTATGTTTGAAATTGCACAAAAACGTGAAAAGCTGCTCTATGGAGAGAGTTTCGCAATTCCAAAGCATCAATGTGGATCGTTGTACTCTCTTTAGTGCTCTTAAAAGTCTAACTTGCTAGTTGAGCCTTCGTGCCACGTTTCGTAAGGTAAAGACGCGAATAGACCAAGTTATGTCTCAAATTGTACAAAAACGTGAAAAGCTCCTCTATGGAGAGAGTTGAGCAATTCCAAAGCATCGATGTTTACTGTTGTACTCTATTTAGTGCTCCTGGAAGTCTAAGTTGCTAGTTGAGCCTTCGTGCCACATTTTGTAAGGTAAAGAGGCGAATAGACCAAGTTATGTCTCAAATTGCTCAAAAACGTGGTCCGTTGTACTCTATTTAGTGTTCTTAGAAGTCTAACTTGTTAGTTGAGCCTTCGTGCCACGTTTCGTAAGGTAAAGAAGCGAATAGACCAAGTTATGTCTGAAATTGCACAAAAACGTGAAAAACTCCTCTATGGAGAGAGTTGAGCAATTCCAAAGCACCAATATCAGCCGTTGTACTCTATTTAGTGCTCTTAAAAGTCTAACTTGCTAGTTGAGCCTTCGTGCCACGTTTCGTGAGGTAAAGACGCGAATAGACCAAGTTATGTTTGAAATTGCACAAAAACGTGAAAAGCGGCTCTATGGAGAGAGTTTAGCAATTCCAAAGCATCAATGTGGACCGTTGTACTCCATTTAGTGCTCTTAAAAGTCTAACTTGCTAGTTGAGCCTTCGTGCCACGTTTCGTAACGTAAAGACACAAATAGACCAAGTTATGTCTCAAATTGCACAAAAACGTGAAAAGCTCCTCTATGGAGAGAGTTGAGCAATTCCAAAGCATAAATGTGGACCATTGTACTCTATTTAGTGCTCTTAAAAGTCTAACTTGCTAGTTGAGCCTTCGTGCCACGTTTCGTAAGGTAAAGACGCGAATAGACCAAGTTATGTCCCAATTTGCACAAAAACGTGAAAAGCTCCTCTATGGAGAGAGTTGAGCAATTCAAAAGCATCAATGTGGACCGTTGTACTCTATTTAGTGCTCTGAAAAGTCTAACTTGCTAGTTGAGCCTTCGTGCCATGTTTCGTAAGGTAAAGAGGCGAATAGACCAAGTTATGTCTCAAATTGCTTTAAAACGTGAAAAGCTCCTCTATGGAGAGAGTTGAGCAATTCCAAAGCATCAATGTGGTCCGTTCTACTCTATTTAGTGTTCTTAGAAGTCTAACTTGCTAGTTGAGCCTTCGTGCCACGTTTCGTAAGGTAAAGACGCGAAGAGACCAATTTATGTTTGAAATTGCACAAAAACGTGAAAAGCTCCTCTATGGAGAGAGTTGACCAATTCCAAAGCACCAATATTGGCCGTTGTGCTCTATTTAGTGCTCTTAAAAGTCTAACTTGCTAGTTGAGCCTTCGTGCCACGTTTCGTAAGGTAAAGACGCGAAGAGACCAATTTATGTTTGAAATTGCACAAAAATGTGAAAAGCTGTTCTATGGAGAGAGTTTCGCAATTCCAAAGCATCAATGTGGATCGTTGTACTCTATTTAGTGCTCTTAAAAGTCTAACTTGCTAGTTGAGCCTTCGTGCCACGTTTCGTAAGGTAAAGACGCGAAGAGACCAATTTATGTTGAAATTGCACAAAAACGTGAAAAGCTGCTCCATGGAGAGAGTTTCGCAATTCCAAAGCATCAATGTGGATCGTTGTACTCTATTTAGTGCTCTGAAAAGTCTAACTTGCTAGTTGAGCCTTCGTGCCATGTTTCGTAAGGTAAAGAGGCGAATAGACCAAGTTATGTCTCAAATTGCTTAAAAACGTGAAAAGCTCCTCTATGGAGAGAGTTGAGCAATTCCAAAGCATCAATGTCGGCCGTTGTACTCTATTTAGTGCTCCTAAAAGTCTAACTTGCTAGTTGAGCCTTCGTGCCACGTTTCGTAAGGTAAAGACGCGAATAGACCAAGTTATGTCTCAAATTGTACAAAAACGTGAAAAGCTCCTCTATGGAGAGAGTTGAGCAATTCCAAAGCATCAATGTTTACCGTTGTACTCTATTTAGTGCTCCTGAAAGTCTAACTTGCTAGTTGAGCCTTCGTGCCACGTTTCGTAAGGTAAAGTGGCGAATAGACCAAGTTATGTCTCAATTTGCACAAAAACGCGAAAAGCTCCTCTCTGGAGAGAGTTGAGCAATTCAAAAGCATCAATGTGGACCGTTGTACTCTATTTAGTGCTGTGAAAAGTCTAACTTGCTAGTTGAGCCTTCGTGCCATGTTTCGTAAGGTAAAGAGGCGAATAGACCAAGTTATGTCTCAAATTGCTTAAAAACGTGAAAAGCTCCTCTATGGAGAGAGTTGAGCAATTCCAAAGCACCAATATCGGCCGTTGTACTCTATTTAGTGCTCTTAAAAGTCTAACTTGCTAGTTGAGCCTTCGTGCCACGTTTCGTAAGGTAAAGAAGCGAATAGACCAAGTTATGTCTCAAATTGCACAAAAACGTGAAAAGCTCCTCTATGGAGAGAGTTTAGCAATTCCAAAGCACCAATATAGGCCGTTGTACTCTATTTAGCGCTCTTAAAAGTCTAACTTGCTAGTTGAGCCTTCGTGCCACGTTTCGTAACGTAAAGACACAAATAGACCAAGTTATGTTTGAAATTGCACAAAAACGTGAAAAGTTCATCTATGGAGAGAGTTGAGCAATTCCAAAGCATCCATGTGGGCCGTTGTACTCTATTTAGTGCTCATAAAAGTCTACCTTGCTAGTTGAGCCTTCGTGCCACGTTTCGTAAGGTAAAGACACGAATAGACCAAGTTATGTCTCAAGTTGCACAAAAACGTGAAAAGCTCCTCTATGGAGAGAGTTGAGCAATTACAAAGCATCAATGTGGACCGTTGTACTCTATTTAGTGCTCTGAAAAGTCTAACTTGCTAGTTGAGCCTTCGTGCCACGTTTCGTAAGGTAAAGAGGCGAATAGAGCAAGTAATGTCTAAAATTGCTTAAAAACAAGAAAAGCTCCACTGTGGAGAGAGTTGAGCAATTCCAAAGCATCAATGTGGACCGTTGTACTCTATTTAGTGTTCTTGGAAGTCTAACTTGCTAGTTGAGCCTTCGTGCCACGTTTCGTAAGGTAAAGTCTCAAATTGCACAAAAACGTGAAAAGCTCCTCTATGAAGAGAGTTGACCAATTCCAAAGCACCAATATTGGCCGTTGTACTCTATTTAGTGCTCTTAAAAGTCTAACTTGCTAGTTGAGCCTTCGTGCCACGTTTCGTAAGGTAAAGACGCGAAGAGACCAATTTCTGTTTGAAATTGCACAAAAACGTGAAAAGCTCCTCTATGGAGAGAGTTGAGCAATTCCAAAGCATCAATGTTTACCGTTGTACTCTATTTAGTGCTCCTGAAAGTCTAACTTGCTAGTTGAGCCTTCGTGCCACATTTTGTAAGGTAAAGAGGCGAATAGACCAAGTTATGTCTCAAATTGCTCAAAAACGTGAAAAGCTCCTCTATGGAGAGAGTTGAGCAATTCCAAAGCATCAATGTGGTCCGTTGTACTCTATTTAGTGTTCTTAGAAGTCTAACTTGTTAGTTGAGCCTTCGTGCCACGTTTCGTAAGGTAAAGAAGCGAATAGACCAAGTTATCTCTGAAATTGCACAAAAACGTGAAAAGCTCCTCTATGGAGAGAGTTGAGCAATTCCAAAGCACCAATATCGGCCGTTGTACTCTATTTAGTGCTCTTAAAAGTCTAACTTGCTAGTTGAGCATTCGTGCCACGTTTCGTAAGGTAAAGACGCGAATAGACCAAGTTATGTTTGAAATTGCACAAAAACGTGAAAAGCGGCTCTATGGGGAGAGTTTAGCAATTCCAAAGCATCAATGTGGACCGTTGTACTCCATTTAATGCTCTTAAAAGTCTAACTTGCTAGTTGAGCCTTCGTGCCACGTTTCGTAACGTAAAGACACAAATAGACCAAGTTATGTCTCAAATTGCACAAAAACGTGAAAAGCTCCTCTATGGAGAGAGTTGAGCAATTCCAAAGCATCAATGTGGACCATTGTACTCTATTTAGTGCTCTTAAAAGTCTAACTTGCTAGTTGAGCCTTCGTGCCACGTTTCGTAAGGTAAAGACGCGAATAGACCAAGTTATGTCTCAATTTGCACAAAAACGTGAAAAGCTCCTCTATGGAGAGAGTTGAGCAATTCAAAAGCATCAATGTGGACCGTTGTACTCTATTTAGTGCTCTGAAAAGTCTAACTTGCTAGTTGAGCCTTCGTGCCATGTTTCGTAAGGTAAAGAGGCGAATAGACCAAGTTATGTCTCAAATTGCTTAAAAACGTGAAAAGCTCCTCTATGGAGAGAGTTGAGCAATTCCAAAGCATCAATGTCGGCCGTTGTACTCTATTTAGTGCTCCTAAAAGTCTAACTTGCTAGTTGAGCATTCGTGCCACGTTTGGTAAGGTAAAGACGCGAATAAACCAAGTTATGTTTGAAATTGCACAAAAACGTGAAAAGCGGCTCTATGGAGAGAGTTTAGCAATTCCAAAGCATCAATGTGGACCGTTGTACTCCATTTAGTGCTCTTAAAAGTCTAACTTGCTAGTTGAGCCTTCGTGCCACGTTTCGTAACGAAAAGACACAAATAGACCAAGTTACGTTTGAAATTGCACAAAAACGTGAAAAGCTCCTCTATGGAGAGAGTTGAGCAATTCCAAAGCATCCATGTGGACCGTTGTACTCTATTTAGTGCTCATAAAAGTCTAGCTTGCTAGTTGAGCCTTCGTGCCACGTTTCGTAAGGTAAAGACACGAATAGACCAAGTTATGTCTCAAATTGCACAAAAACGTGAAAAGCTCCTCTATGGAGAGAGTTGAGCAATTCCGAAGCATCAATGTGGACCGTTGTACTCTATTTAGTGCTCTGAAATGTCTAACTTGCTTGTTGAGCCTTCGTGCCACGTTTCGTAAGGTAAGGAGGCGAATAGAGCAAGTTATGTCTCAAATTGCTTAAAAACGTGAAAAGCTCCTCTATGGAGAGAGTTGAGCAATTCCAAAGCATCAATGTGGACCGTTGTACTCTATTTAGTGTTCTTAGAAGTCTAACTTGCTAGTTGAGCCTTCGTGCCACGTTTCGTAAGGTAAAGTCTCCAATTGCACAAAAACGTGAAAAGCTCCTCTATGGAGAGAGTTGACCAATTCCAAAGCACCAATATTGGCCGTTGTACTCTATTTAGTGCTCTTAAAAGTCTAACTTGCTAGTTGAGCCTTCGTGCCACGTTTCGTAAGGTAAAGACGCGAAGAGACCAATTTATGTTTGAAATTGCACAAAAACGTGAAAAGCTGTTCTATGGAGAGAGTTTCGCAATTCCAAAGCATCAATGTGGATCGTTGTACTCTCTTTAGTGCTCTTAAAAGTCTAACTTTCTAGTTGAGCCTTCGTGCCACGTTTCGTAAAGTAAAGACGCGAATAGACCAAGTTATGTCTCAAATTGTACAAAAACGAGAAAAGCTCCTCTATGGAGAGAGTTGAGCAATTCCAAAGCATCAATGTTTACCGTTGTACTCTATTTAGTGCTCCTGAAAGTCTAACTTGCTAGTTGAGCCTTCGTGCCACATTTTGTAAGGTAAAGAGGCGAATAGACCAAGTTATGTCTCAAATTGCTCAAAAACGTGAAACGCTCCTCTATGGAGATAGTTGAGCAATTCCAAAGCATCAATGTGGTCCGTTGTACTCTATTTAGTGTTCTTAGAAGTCTAACTTGTTAGTTGAGCCTTCGTGCCACGTTTCGTAAGGTAAAGAAGCGAATAGACCAAGTTATGTCTGAAATTGCACAAAAACGTGAAAAGCTCCTCTATGGAGAGAGTTGAGCAATTCCAAAGCACCAATATCGGCCGTTGTACTCTATTTAGTGCTCTTAAAAGTCTAACTTGCTAGTTGAGCATTCGTGCCACGTTTCGTAAGGTAAAGACGCGAATAAACCAAGTTATGTTTGAAATTGCACAAAAACGTGAAAAGCAGCTCTATGGAGAGAGTTTAGCAATTCCAAAGCATCAATGTGGACCGTTGTACTCCTATTAGTGCTCTTAAAAGTCTAACTTGCTAGTTGAGCCTTCGTGCCACGTTTCGTAACGGTAAAGACGCGAATAGACCAAGTTATGTCTCAAATTGCACAAAAACGTGAAAAGCTCCTCTATGGAGAGAGTTGAGCAATTCCAAAGCATCAATGTGGACCGTTGTACTCTATTTAGTGTTCTTAGAAAGTCTAACTTGCTAGTTGAGCCTTCGTGCCACGTTTTCGTAAGGTAAAGACGCGAATAGACCAAGTTATGTTTGAAATTGCACAAAAACGTGAAAAGCTGCCTCTATGGAGAGAGTTTCGCAATTCCAAAGCATCCATGTGGACCGTTGTACTCTATTTAGTGCTCTTAAAAGTCTAACTTGCTAGTTGAGCCTTCGTGCCACGTTTCGTAAGGTAAAGACGCGAATAGACCAAGTTATGTCTCAAATTGTACAAAAACGTAGAAAAGCTCCTCTATGGAGAGAGTTGAGCAATTCCAAAAGCATCAATGTGGACCGTTGTACTCTATTTAGTGCTCCTTAAAGTCTAACATTGCTAGTTGAGCCTTCGTGCCACAGTTTCGTAAGGTAAAGAGGCGAATAGACCAAGTTATGTCTCAAATTGCTCAAAAACGTGAAAAGCTCCTCTATGGAGAGAGTTGAGCAATTCCAAAGCATCAATGTGGTACCGTTGTACTCTATTTAGTGTCTCTAGAAGTCTAACTTGTTAGTTGAGCCTTCGTGCCACGTTTCGTAAGGTAAAGAGGCGAATAGACCAAGTTATGTCTCGAAATTGCACAAAAACGTGAAAAGCTCCTCTATGGAGAGAGTTGAGCAATTCCAAAGCACTCAATGTCGGACCGTTGTACTCTATTTAGTGCTCTTAAAAGTCTAACTTGCTAGTTGAGCCATTCGTGCCACGTTTCGTAAGGTAAAGACGCGAATAGACCAAGTTATGTTCTCAAATTGCACAGAAACGTGAAAAGCTACCTCTATGGAGAGAGTTGAGCAATTCCAAAGCATCAATGTGGACCGTTGTACTCCATTTAGTGCTCTTAAAAGTCCTAACTTGCTAGTTGAGCCTTCGTGCCACGTTTCGTAAGGTAAAGACGCGAATAGACCAAGTTATGTCTCAAATTGCATCAAAAACGTGAAAAGCTCCTCTATGGAGAGAGTTGAGCAATTCCAAAGCATCAATGTGGACCGTTGTACTCTATTTAGTGCTCTTAAAAGTCTAACTTGCTAGTTGAGCCTTCGTGCCACGTTTCGTAAGGTAAAGACGCGAATAGACCAAGTTATGTCTCAATTTGCACAAAAACGTGAAAAGCTCCTCTATGGAGAGAGTTGAGCAATTCACAAGCATCAATGTGGACCGTTGTACTCTATTTAGTGCTCTTAAAGTCTAACTTGCTAGTTGAGCCTTCGTGCCACTGTTTCGTAAGGTAAAGAGGCGAATAGACCAAGTTATGTCTCAAATTGCATAAAAACGTGAAAAGCTCCTCTATGGAGAGAGTTGAGCAATTCCAAAGCATCAATGTGGACCGTTGTACTCTATTTAGTGTTCTTAGAAGTCTAACTTGCTAGTTGAGCCTTCGTGCCACGTTTCGTAAGGTAAAGACGCGAATAGACCAATTTATGTCTCAAATTGCACAAAAACGTGAAAAGCTCCTCTATGGAGAGAGTTGACCAATTCCAAAGCATCCATGTGGACCGTTGTACTCTATTTAGTGCTCTTAAAAGTCTAACCTTGCTAGTTGAGCCTTCGTGCCACGTTTCGTAAGGTAAAGACAGCGAATAGACCAAGTTATGTCTCAAATTGCACAAAACGTGAAAAGCTCCTCTATGGAGAGAGTTGAGCAATTCAAAGCATCAATGTGGACCGTTGTACTCTATTTAGTGCTCTTAAAAGTCTAACTTGCTAGTTGAGCCTTCGTGCACGTTTCGTAAGGTAAAGACGCGAAATAGACCAAGTTATGTCTCAAATTTGCACAAAACGTGAAAAGCTCCTCTATGGAGAGAGTTGAGCAATTCAAAGCATCAATGTGGGACCGTTGTACTCTATTTAGTGCTCTTAAAAGTCTAACTTGCTAGTTGAGCCTTCGTGCCACGTTTCGTAAGGTAAAGAGGCGAATAGACCAAGTTATGTCTCAAAGTTGCTTAAAAACGTGCAAAGCTCCTCTATGGAGAGAGTTGAGCAATTCCAAAGCATCAATGTGGACCGTTGTACTCTATTTAGTGCTTCTTAGAAGTCTAACTTGCTAGTTGAGCCTTCGTGCCACGTTTCGTAAGGTAAAGAAGCGAATAGACCAAGTTATGTCTCAAATTGCACAAAAACGTGAAAAGCTCCTCTATGGAGAGAGTTGAGCAATTCCAAAGCATCAATAGTAGGCCGTTGTACTCTATTTAGTCGCTCTTAAAGTCTAACTTGCTAGTTGAAGCCTTCGTGCCACGTTTCGTAAGGTAAAGACGCGAATAGACCAAGTTATGTTTGAAATTGCACAAAAACGTGAAAAGCTCCTCTATGGAGAGAGTTGAGCAATTCCTAAGCATCAATGTGGACCATTGTACTCTATTTAGTGGTCTTAAAAGTCTAACTTGCTAGTTGAGCCTTCGTGCCACGTTTCGTAAGGTAAAGACGGCGAATAGACCAAGTTATGTCTCAAATTTGCACAAAAACGTGAAAAGCTCCTCTATGGAGAGAGTTGACCAATTCCAAAGCATCAATGTGGACCGTTGTACTCTATTTAGTGCTCTTAAAAGTCTAACTTGCTAGTTGAGCCTTCTAGCCACATTTCGTAAGGTAAAGACGCGAATACACCAAGTTATGTCTCAAATTGCACAAAAACGTGAAAAGCTCCTCTACGGAGAGAGTTGAGCAATTGCAAAGCATCAATGTGGACCATTGTACTCTATTTAGTGTTCTTAGAAGTTTTACTTGCTAGTTGAGCCTTCGTGCCACGTTTCGTAAGGTAAAGACGCGAATAGACCAAGTTATGTCTCAAATTGCACAAAAACGTGAAAAGCTCCTCTATGGAGAGAGTTGAGCAATTCCAAAGCATCAATGTGGACTGTTGTACTCTATTTAGTGCTCTTAAAAGTCTAACTTGCTAGTTGAGCCTTCGTGCCACGTTTCGTAAGGTAAAGAGGAGAATAGACCAAGTTATGTCTCAAATTGCTTGAAAAAACGTGAAAAGCTCCTCTATGGAGAGAGTTGAGCAATTCCAAAGCATCAATTGTGGACCGTTGTACTCTATTTAGTGGTCTTAGAATGTCTAACTTGCTAGTTGAGCCTTTGTGCCACGTTTTCGTAAGGTAAAGACGCGAATAGACCAAGTTATGTCTCAAATTGCACAAAAAGGTGAAAAGCTCCTCTTGGAGAGAGTTGAGCAATTCCAAAGCATCAATGTGGACCGTTGTACTCTATTTAGTGCTCTTAAAAGTCTAACTTGCTAGTTGAGCCTTCGTGACACGTTTTCGTAAGGTAAAGACGCGAATAGACCAAGTTATGTCTCAAATTGCACAAAAACGTGAAAAGCTACCTCTATGGAGAGAGTTGAGCAATTCCAAAGCATCAATGTGGACCGTTGTACTCTATTTAGTGCTCTTAAAAGTCTAACTTGCTAGTTGAGCCCTTCGTGCCACGTTTCGTAAGGTAAAGATGCGAATAGACCAAGTTATGTCTCAAATTGCGCAAAAACGTGAAAAGCACCTCTATGGAGAGAGTTGAGCAATTCCAAAGCATCAATGTGGACCGTTGTACTCTATTTAGTGCTCTTAAAAGTCTTAACTTGCTAGTTGAGCCTTCGTGCCACGTTTCGTAAGGTAAAGACGCGAATAGACCAAGTTATGTCTCAAATTGCTCAAAAACGTGAAAAGCTCCTCTATGGAGAGAGTTGAGCAATTCCAAAGCATCAATGTGGACCGTTGTACTCTATTTAGTGCTCTTAAAGTCTAACTTGCTAGTTGAGCCTTTGTGCCACATTTCGTAAGGTAAAGACGCGAATAGACCAAGTTATGTCTCAAATTGCACAAAAACGTGAAAAGCTCCTCTATGGAGAGAGTTGAGCGATTCCAAAGCATCAATGTGGACCGTTGTACTCTATTTAGTGCTCTTAAAAGTCTAACTTGCTAGTTGAGCCTTCGTGCCACATTTCGTAAGGTAAAGACGCGAAATAGACCAAGTTATGTCTCAAATTGCACAAAAACGTGAAAAGCTCCTCTATGGAGAGAGTTGAGCAATTCCAAAGCATCAATGTGGACCGTTGTACTCTATTTAGTGCTCTTAAAGTCTAACTTGCTAGTTGAGCCTTCGTGCCACGTTTCGTAAGGTAAGGAGGCGAATAGACCAAGTTATGTCTCAAATTGCCTTGAAAAAACGTGAAAAGCTCCTCTATGGAGAGAGTTGAGCAATTCCAAAGCATCAATTGTGGACCGTTGTACTCTATTTAGTGCTCTTAAATGTCTAACTTGCTAGTTGAGCCTTGTGCCACGTTTCGTAAGGTAAAGAGGCGAATAGACCAAGTTATGTCTCAAATTGCTACAAAAACGTGAAAAGCTCCTCTATGGAGAGAGTTGAGCAATTCCAAAGCATCAATGTGGACCGTTGTACTCTATTTAGTGCTCTTAAAAGTCTAACTTGCTAGTTGAGCCTTCGTGCCACGTTTCGTAAGGTAAAGATGCGAATAGACCAAGTTATGTCTCAAATTGCACAAAAACGTGAAAAGCTCCTCTATGGAGAGAGTTGAGCAATTCCAAAGCATCAATGTGGACCGTTGTACTCTATTTAGTGCTCTTAAAAGTCTAACTTGCTAGTTGAGCCTTCGTGCCACGTTTCGTAAGGTAAAGAGGCGAATAGACCAAGTTATGTCTCAAATTGCTACAAAAACGTGAAAAGCTCCTCTATGGAGAGAGTTGAGCAATTCCAAAGCATCAATGTGGACCGTTGTACTCTATTTAGTGCTCTTAAAAGTCTAACTTGCTAGTTGAGCCTTCGTGCCACGTTTCGTAAGGTAAAGGAGGCGAATAGACCAAGTTATGTCTCAAATTGCTCAAAAACGTGAAAAGCTCCTCTATGGAGAGAGTTGAGCAATTCCAAATGCATCAATGTGGACCGTTGTACTCTATTTAGTGTTCTTAGAAGTCTAACTTGCTAGTTGAGCCTTCGTGCCACGTTTCGTAAGGTAAAGAAGCGAATAGATCAAGTTATGTCTCAAATTGCGCAAAAACGTGAAAAGCTCCTCTATGGAGAGAGTTGAGCAATTCCAAAGCATCAAATGTGGACCGTTGTACTCTATTTAGCTGCTCTTAAAGTCTAACTTGCTAGTTGAGCCTTCGTGCCACGTTTCGTAAGGTAAAGACGCGAATAGACCAAGTTATGTCTCAAATTGCACAAAAACGTGAAAAGCTCCTTCTATGGAGAGAGTTGAGCAATTCCAAAGCATCAATGTGGACCGTTGTACTCTATTTAGTGCTCTTAAAAGTCTAACTTGCTAGTTGAGCCTTCGTGCCACGTTTCGTAAGGTAAAGAGGCGAATAGACCAAGTTATGTCTCAAATTGCTACAAAAACGTGAAAAGCTCCTCTATGGAGAGAGTTGAGCAATTCCAAAGCATCAATGTGGACCGTTGTACTCTATTTAGTGCTCTTAAAAGTCTAACTTGCTAGTTGAGCCTTCGTGCCACGTTTCGTAAGGTAAAGACGCGAATAGACCAAGTTATGTCTCAAATTGCACAAAAACGTGAAAAGCTCCTCTATGGAGAGAGTTGAGCAATTCAAAAGCATCAATGTGGACCGTTGTACTCTATTTAGTGCTCTTAAAAGTCTAACTTGCTAGTTGAGCCTTCGTGCCATGTTTCGTAAGGTAAAGAGGCGAATAGACCAAGTTATGTCTCAAGTTGCTTAAAAACGTGCAAAGCTCCTCTATGGAGAGAGTTGAGCAATTCCAAAGCATCAATGTGGACCGTTGTACTTTATTTAGTGTTCTTAGAAGTCTAACTTGCTAGTTGAGCCTTCGTGCCACGTTTCGTAAGGTAAAGAAGCGAATAGACCAAGTTATGTCTCAAATTGCACAAAAACGTGAAAAGCTCCTCTATGGAGAGAGTTGAGCAATTCCAAAGCATCAATGTGGACCGTTGTACTCTATTTAGTGCTCTTAAAAGTCTAACTTGCTAGTTGAAGCCTTCGTGCCACGTTTCGTAAGGTAAAGACGCGAATAGACCAAGTTATGTCTCAAATTGCACAAAAACGTGAAAAGCTCCTCTATGGAGAGAGTTGAGCAATTCCAAAGCATCAATGTGGACCGTTGTACTCTATTTAGTGTTCTTAGAAGTCTAACTTGCTAGTTGAGCCTTCGTGCCACGTTTCGTAAGGTAAAGACGCGAATAGACCAAGTTATGTCTCAAATTGCACAAAAACGTGAAAAGCTCCTCTATGGAGAGAGTTGAGCAATTCCAAAGCATCAATGTGGACCGTTGTACTCTATTTAGTGCTCTTAAAAGTCTAACTTGCTAGTTGAGCCTTCGTGCCACGTTTCGTAAGGTAAAGACGCGAATAGACCAAGTTATGTCTCAAATTGCACAAAAACGTGAAAAGCTCCTCTATCGGAGAGAGTTGAGCAATTCCAAAGCATCAATGTGGACCGTTGTACTCTATTTAGTGCTCTTAAAGTTTCTAACTTGCTAGTTGAGCCTTCGTGCCACGTTTCGTAAGGTAAAGACGCGAATAGACCAAGTTATGTCTCAAATTGCACAAAAACGTGAAAAGCTCCTCTATGGAGAGAGTTGAGCAATTCCAAAGCATCAATGTGGACCGTTGTACTCTATTTAGTGCTCTTAAAAGTCTAACTTGCTAGTTGAGCCTTCGTGCCACGTTTCGTAAGGTAAGGAGGCGAATAGACCAAGTTATGTCTCAAATTGCTTGAAAACGTGAAAAGCTCCTCTATGGAGAGAGTTGAGCAATTCCAAAGCATCAATTGTGGACCGTTGTACTCCTATTTAGTGGCTCTTAAATGTCTAACTTGCTAGTTGAGCCTTTGTGCCACGTTTCGTAAGGTAAAGACGCGAATAGACCAAGTTATGTCTCAAATTGCACAAAAAGGTGAAAAGCTCCTCTTGGAGAGAGTTGAGCAATTCCAAAGCATCAATGTGGACCGTTGTACTCTATTTAGTGCTCTTAAAAGTCTAACTTGCTAGTTGAGCCTTCGTGACACGTTTCGTAAGGTAAAGATGCGAATAGACCAAGTTATGTCTCAAATTGCGTAAAAACGTGAAAAGCTCCTCTATGGAGAGAGTTGAGCAATTCCAAAGCATCATTGTGGACCGTTGTACTCCATTTAGTGGTCTTAGATGTCTAACTTGCTAGTTGAGCCCTCGTGCCACGTTTCGTAAGGTAAAGAAGCGAATAGACCAAGTTATGTCTCAAATTGCGCAAAAACGTGAAAAGCACCTCTATGGAGAGAGTTGAGCAATTCCAAAGCATCAATGTGGACCGTTGTACTCTATTTAGTGCTCTTAAAAGTGTAACTTGCTAGTTGAGCCTTCGTGCCACGTTTCGTAAGGTAAAGACGCGAATAGACCAAGTTATGTCTCAAATTGCACAAAAACGTGAAAAGCTCCTCTATGGAGAGAGTTGAGCAATTCCAAAGCATCAATGTGGACCGTTGTACTCTATTTAGTGCTCTTAAAAGTCGAACTTGCTATTTGAGCCTTTGTGCCACATTTCGTAAGGTAAAGACGCGAATAGACCAAGTTATGTCTCAAATTGCACAAAAACGTGAAAAGCTCCTCTATGGAGAGAGTTGAGCAATTCCAAAGCATCAATGTGGACCGTTGTACTCTATTTAGTGCTCTTAAAAGTCTAACTTGCTAGTTGAGCCTTCGTGCCACGTTTCGTAAGGTAAAGACGCGAAATAGACCAAGTTATGTCTCAAATTGCACAAAAACGTGAAAAGCTCCTCTATGGAGAGAGTTGAGCAATTCCAAAGCATCAATGTGGACCGTTGTACTCTATTTAGTGCTCTTAAAAGTCTAACTTGCTAGTTGAGCCTTCGTGCCACGTTTCGTAAGGTAAAGATGCGAATAGACCAAGTTATGTCTCAAATTGCGCAAAACGTGAAAAGCTCCTCTATGGAGAGAGTTGAGCAATTCCAAAGCATCAATGTGGACCGTTGTACTCTATTTAGTGCTCTTAAAAGTTAACCTTGCTAGTTGAGCCTTCGTGCCACGTTTCGTAAGGTAAAGACGCGAATAGACCAAGTTATGTCTCAAATTGCACAAAAACGTGAAAAGCTCCTCTATGGAGAGAGTTGAGCAATTCCAAAGCATCAATGTGGACCGTTGTACTCTATTTAGTGCTCTTAGAAGTCTAACTTGCTAGTTGAGCCTTCGTGCCACGTTTCGTAAGGTAAAGAGGCGAATAGACCAAGTTATGTCTCAAATTGCTGAAAAACGTGAAAAGCTCCTCTATGGAGAGAGTTGAGCAATTCCAAAGCATCAATTGTGGACCGTTGTACTCCTATTTAGTGGTCTTAGAATGTCTAACTTGCTAGTTGAGCCTTCGTGCCACGTTTCGTAAGGTAAAGACGCGAATAGACCAAGTTATGTCTCAAATTGCACAAAAAGGTGAAAAGCTCCTCTATGGAGAGAGTTGAGCAATTCCAAAGCATCAATGTGGACCGTTGTACTCTATTTAGTGCTCTTAAAAGTCTAACTTGCTAGTTGAGCCTTCGTGCCACGTTTCGTAAGGTAAAGATGCGAATAGACCAAGTTATGTCTCAAATTGCGCAAAAACGTGAAAAGCTCCTCTATGGAGAGAGTTGAGCAATTCCAAAGCATCAATGTGGACCGTTGTACTCTATTTAGTGCTCTTAAAAGTCTAACTTGCTAGTTGAGCCTTCGTGACACGTTTCGTAAGGTAAAGATGCGAATAGACCAAGTTATGTCTCAAATTGCGCAAAAACGTGAAAAGCTCCTCTATGGAGAGAGTTGAGCAATTCCAAAGCATCAATGTGGACCGTTGTACTCTATTTAGTGCTCTTAAAAGTCTAACTTGCTAGTTGAGCCTTCGTGACACGTTTCGTAAGGTAAAGATGCGAATAGACCAAGTTATGTCTCAAATTGCACAAAAACGTGAAAAGCTCCTCTATGGAGAGAGTTGAGCAATTCCAAAGCATCAATGTGGACCGTTGTACTCTATTTAGTACTCTTAAAAGTCTAACTTGCTAGTTGAGCCTTCGTGCCACGTTTCGTAAGGTAAGGAGGCGAATAGACCAAGTTATGTCTCAAATTGCTTGAAAACGTGAAAAGCTCCTCTATGGAGAGAGTTGAGCAATTCCAAAGCATCAATGTGGACTGTTGTACTCTATTTAGTGTTCTTAGAAGTCTAACTTGCTAGTTGAGCCTTCGTGCCACGTTTCGTAAGGTAAAGAAGCGAATAGACCAAGTTATGTCTCAAATTGCGCAAAAACGTGAAAAGCTCCTCTATGGAGAGAGTTGAGCAATTCCAAAGCATCAATGTGGACCGTTGTACTCTATTTAGTACTCTTAAAAGTCTAACTTGCTAGTTGAGCCTTCGTGCCACGTTTCGTAAGGTAAAGACGCGAATAGACCAATTTATGTTTGAAATTGCACAAAAACGTGAAAAGCTCCTCTATGGAGAGAGTTGAGCAATTCCAAAGCATCCATGTGGACCGTTGTACTCTATTTAGTGTTCTTAGAAGTCTAACTTGCTAGTTGAGCCTTCGTGCCACGTTTCGTAAGGTAAAGAAGCGAATAGATCAAGTTATGTCTCAAATTGCGCAAAAACGTGAAAAGCTCCTCTATGGAGAGAGTTGAGCAATTCAAAAGCATCAATGTGGACCGTTGTACTCTATTTAGTGCCCTTAAAAGTCTAACTTGCTAGTTGAGCCTTCGTGCTACGTTTCTTAAGGTAAAGACGCGAATAGACCAAGTTATGTCTCAATTTGCACAAAAACGTGAAAAGCTCCTCTATGGAGAGAGTTGAGCAATTCCAAAGCATCAATGTGGACCGTTGTACTCTATTTAGTGCTCTGAAAAGTCTAACTTGCTAGTTGAGCCTTCGTGCCATGTTTCGTAAGGTAAAGAGGCGAATAGACCAAGTTATGTCTCAAATTGCTTAAAAACGTGCAAAGCTCCTCTATGGAGAGAGTTGAGCAATTCCAAAGCATCAATGCGGACCGTTGTACTCTATGTAGTGTTCTTAGAAGTCTAACTTGCTAGTTGAGCCTTCGTGCCTCGTTTCGTAAGGTAAAGAAGCGAATAGACCAAGTTATGTCTCAAATTGCACAAAAACGTGAAAAGCTCCTCTATGGAGAGAGTTGAGCAATTCCAAAGCACCAATATAGGCCGTTGTACTCTATTTAGCGCTCTTAAAAGTCTAACTTGCTAGTTGAACCTTCGTGCCACGTTTCGTAAGGTAAAGACGCGAATAGACCAAGTTATGTTTGATATTGCACAAAAACGTGAAAAGCTCCTCTATGGAGAGATTTGAGCAATTCCAAAGCATCAATGTGGACCGTTGTACTCTATTTAGTGCTCTCAAAAGTCTAACTTGCTAGTTGAGCCTTCGTGCCACGTTTCGTAAGGTAAAGACGGCGAATAGACCAAGTTATGTCTCAAATTTGCACAAAAACGTGAAAAGCTCCTCTATGGAGAGAGTTGAGCAATTCCAAAGCATCAATGTGGACCATTGTACTCTATTTAGTGCTCTTAAAAGTCTAACTTGCTAGTTGAGCCTTCGTGCCACGTTTCGTAAGGTAAAGACGCGAATAGACCAAGTTATGTCTCAATTTGCACAAAAACGTGAAAAGCTACCTCTATGGAGAGAGTTGAGCAATTCCAAAGCATCAATGTGGACCGTTGTACTCTATTTAGTGCTCTTAAAGTCTAACTTGCTAGTTGAGCCTTCGTGCCACGTTTCGTAAGGTAAAGAGGCGAATAGACCAAGTTATGTCTCAAATTGCTACAAAACGTGAAAAGCTCCTCTATGGAGAGAGTTGAGCAATTCCAAAGCATCAATGTGGACCGTTGTACTCCTATTTAGTGCTCTTAGAAGTCTAACTTGCTAGTTGAGCCTTTCGTGCCACGTTCGTAAGGTAAAGACGGCGAATAGACCAAGTTATGTCTCAAATTGCACAAAAAGTGAAAAGCTCCTCTATGGAGAGAGTTGAGCAATTCCAAAGCATCAATGTGGACCGTTGTACTCTATTTAGTGCTCTTAAAAGTCTAACTTGCTAGTTGAGCCTTCGTGACACGTTTCGTAAGGTAAAGATGCGAATAGACCAAGTTATGTCTCAAATTGCACAAAAACGTGAAAAGCATCCTCTATGGAGAGAGTTGAGCAATTCCAAAGCATCAATGTGGACCGTTGTACTCTATTTAGTGCTCTTAAAAGTCTAACTTGCTAGTTGAGCCCTCGTGCCACGTTTCGTAAGGTAAAGACGGCGAATAGACCAAGTTATGTCTCAAATTGCACAAAAACGTGAAAAGCTCCTCTATGGAGAGAGTTTGAGCAATTCCAAAGCATCAATGTGGACCGTTGTACTCTATTTAGTGCTCTTAAAAGTCTAACTTGCTAGTTGAGCCTTCGTGCCACGTTTCGTAAGGTAAAGGAGGCGAATAGACCAAGTTATGTCTCAAATTGCTTAAAAACGTGAAAAGCTCCTCTATGGAGAGAGTTGAGCAATTCCAAAGCATCAATGTGGACCGTTGTACTCCTATTTAGTGCTCTTAAATGTCTAACTTGCTAGTTGAGCCTTTGTGCCACGATTTCGTAAGGTAAAGAGGCGAATAGACCAAGTTATGTCTCAAATTGCACAAAAACGTGAAAAGCTCCTCTATGGAGAGAGTTGAGCAATTCCAAAGCATCAATGTGGACCGTTGTACTCTATTTAGTGCTCTTAAAAGTCTAACTTGCTAGTTGAGCCTTCGTGCCACGTTTCGTAAGGTAAAGACGCGAATAGACCAAGTTATGTCTCAAATTGCACAAAACGTGAAAAGCTCCTCTATGGAGAGAGTTGAGCAATTCCAAAGCATCATGTGGACCGTTGTGTTGGATCGGATGGCACCACAAGAGGGGGGGTGAATTGTGTCCTTAGTCAATTTTAGACTAGGTCACCTTTTTTTGTTTCACCCTAAGCGGAAGCTAAATACCAAATTGAGTACTAGTGTAGATGTATATAAATCAAGCAGAACAATCAATTCGAGCAAATCACATATAAAATCCTAATATGATTGTATGGTCTCCTAATGGCAGATTTGAGCACAAAGCAATCAAATAAGCTCAAGCAAGTCAAGGACAATTGATATAAGCAAGATAGATAACTTTAAGATCAAGAACCAAGCAAGATGATCAAGTATGTATATGTCACTTGTAAAACAAATGTAATTAGGGCACAAAATCAGATTTGACAATTAATTGAACAAGCTTGACTCTAGCAACCTAAATGATCAATTTCAAGTATGTATGATATGAGAATGCAATGCTAATTGAAATTGCTGGAAAGTAAAAGAGGCAAGAGATTTATAGTGGTTCGGCTTAACCCAAGCCTACTCCACTCCCCAAGTCCCACTTGGGAATTTCAAACACTCCACTATAGCTTGTTCAACCGAGTCAAGCGGAACTCATACAACCAGTGTTTTTGTAGCTCAAACACCAAACTTTACACACCGTGTGGTTTATAGCTCACCACACCAAACTCTACACACCGTGTGGTTTGTAGCTCACCACACTAACTTAATCAACAAAATACAAGCTCAAAAATGGCTCTAAGAATAACCGGGTATGAGATAAGTTTAGGCTCAAAGGCTGGCTCTTTAGTAGCTAGATATGGAAGTGTTTAGGCTCAATTTATGTTCTGGAAATCAGATTGTTCAAGTAAGAAAATGGCTCTTGAGGAAATGATAAGAATCAAGTAAGAAAGGCTCAAGAGTAACAATAAAGCTTTACTTGGCTAGTGTGTATGATCTCTCTTCAAAATCAAGTATGTAATCAAGGAATGAATGAGTGAAAGAATGAAAGCTTAGAAGATGAAGAACACTAGAGAGAGAGAGTGTAATTTTCGGCCAAGTATATGCACCATAGACAAAGAGTTAGTTTATATAGAAAATTGTGGAGTGTAAGCTCATGAAATGAGGGCCATTGGATTGATATGAAAGATATGGACCCTTGGATCATTATAGACGTTAGAAGGCTTAGAGAAGTGTGAAAATGATTACAACAAGTCTTTTTTGGTAGGAAGAAATAATGGCTTTTGGATGGATATAGACTTTGGAGGCCACCTTGAAAGATACAACAATTGACTTGAGAAAAGTTTGTCTTTTAGGTGGAGAGTAAATCATGGCTTTTGAATGGATATAGACTTTAGAGGCATCTTGAAAGATACAACAATTGACTTGAGAAAAGTTTGTCTCTTCGGTGGAATAAATGATGGCCTTTGGATCAAATGAAGATTCAATTTTGGCCATAGGATGTAAAGTAGGAGAGATAAGAATAAGGCTTGAATCTTTGGCCATTGGATTAAAATGTGATTTTGATGTAGAGAGAATATGATCCATTGGATGTGGAGTGTCTTGGTGGGAAAGAGAAATGGTTTTGAAATAAAGCTTCCCACACATGTGAAGAGAAAAACTTGTCATAAGACTTGTTGTACCTCTTGTCTCCTCCTTTCAAATTAACTTTTCCTTCTCTTCTCTTTTTGGCTCCAAGTCTTCTAGTTAAGATGTAACTATGGTTAACTTGTCTTCTTTGCCATGTCATCAATGCCATGTCATTAATGCCATGTCAACAATGCCATGTCAGCTGCCACGTCACGTCCGTCGATTCTGACTTTGACTAGAAAGTTAATTTTACTTCAATTGATCCCAATTAAGCTCCAAGACATCTTTGGCAAAACTTGACTTATGTTGACCACGAAATTGACTTTCTTAATCATGTTTGACACTGATTAAGCCTTCACTAATGTTGGTCAAGGATGACATTAGGACCACTTTACGTTTTGGTCACCCTACACACAAATCATACTCAAGACATGCTATGTAAACCCTTTTAGGATTTCTTGCAATTAGTCCACGTTAGTTCAATAATCAAATCATCAAATAAGCACAATTGAACTAGTTTAATATAAGTCTTGAATTCCTAAACTAATCAAGTAGCCATATGCACCTAGGTTTCTCAATACAATCAATAGATCAAAGTTCAATCAAAACATGCCGTTGTAATCACTCAAACATATATTCAACATTCTCCCCCTTTTGATGATTACAAAATAACTTATGTAACTTTGAGCTATTTTCTTTAATTCACATGAGAAACTCTCCCCCTCACATTATGCTTCACACAAATAAACTTCCTATAAGCATATGTTTCAATAAACACAAGGGAATTGCAATTCAAGACAAGTAAAGTATCAATAGGCAAGGTCTATACAATATGACATTCAAGTTCCTCCCCCTTAACCTATGCATACCAAACTTTAAAGTTCAAAGTATATTTCTCCCCCTTTATTTTGTAAATGCATCCAAAAGGTGTTCAATATAAGCAATGCATAAAATTCATACACATATCAAGGACTCATTCTCATGCCAAGATTACCTCTTAAAAATTCAAATCTCTCTTGGTTTAGAGGTTTCGTTAGTATGTCCGCAAGTTGGTTCATTGTGTCCACATAATCTAATTTAATTGTCCCTTGAGTCACATGGTCTCTAATAAAATGATGCCTAATTTCAATATGTTTAGCCTTAGAATGATGCACCGGATTTTTAGAAAGGCTAATGGCACTAGTATTATCACAATATATAGGAATATCTTTTAATTTAAGTCCAAAATCATTTAGTTGTTGTCTAATCCATAAGAGTTGAGCACAACAACTCCCTATAGCCATATATTCGGCTTCGGTGGTAGATAGGGCTACACAAGGTTGTTTCTTGGAGAACCAAGAAATAAGCATACTTCCTAGGAATTGACATGTACCCGAAGTACTCTTTCTATTTATCTTACACCTAGCAAAATCAGCATCACTATATGCATATAAATCAAACAAGAATTTTTATCATACCATATGCCAAGAGTTGATGTATGCCTAAGGTACCTAAATATTCTCTTAACCGCTAGGAAATGAGAATGCATAGGTTGACTTTGAAATCTAGCACACATGCATACACTAAACATGATGTCGGGTCTACTAGATGTCAAATATAAAAGTGAACCAATCATGGACCTATACATTTTAGAATCATAAGGTTGTCCATCTTCATCTTTTTCAAGTTTAGTTGTCACACTCATGGGAGTAGGAGAAGGGTTCAAAGAATCAAAACCAAACTTTTTAAGCATATCATGAATATATTTGGTTTGACTAATATGTATACCTCCCTTAGTTTGTTTAACTTGCAGTCCTAAAAAGAAGGTAAGTTCACCCATCATAGACATCTCAAATTCACTTTTCATGCACAACTCAAATTCTTTGCACATAGCATCATTAGTAGCACCAAATATTATGTCATCTACATATATTTGAACAATAAGCATATCATGACCTTTTTCCTTCAAGAACAAAGTGCTATCAATTTTTCCTCTTTTAAAACCATTTTGAATTAAGAAGGAGGAAAGTCTATCATACCATGCCCTAGGTGCTTGTTTCAAACCATACAAGGCTTTTGTCAATTTATAAACATAGTTTGGAAAGTTAGGATCTTCAAATCCGGGTGGTTGCTTTACATACACATTCTCATTGATAAAACCATTCAAAAATGCACTTTTGACATCCATTTGATAAAGTTTAAAACCTTTGAAACATGCAAATGCCATAAGCAACCTAATAGCTTCTAACCTAGCTACGGGGGCAAATGTTTCTTCATAGTCAATCCCTTCTTCTTGGTTGTACCCTTGTGCAACCAACCTAGCCTTGTTTCTAATAACTTCACCATCTTCATTCATTTTGTTCTTAAACACCCATTTAGTTCCAATTATGGTTTGGTCTTTAGGTCTTGGAACTAAATGCCAAACTTCATTCCTAGTGAATTGATTCAACTCATCTTGCATAGCAATAATCCATTTATCATCAAGCAAAGCATCATCAATGTTTCTAGGTTCTATTTGAGAAATTAAGGCATAAGAACCATGCACATCAACAATTAAAGCAGTATTCATTAAATTTGCAGTCACATTATCTACCACATTAGCATGCATATCATTATCATTAGGAGCTAAGTGAGATCTACGAGTCCTTACCCCTTGATGCAAATCGCCAATTATGAGTTGTTTGGGATGCTTATGTTTGTCCTTCACTTGCAACCATGATGTAGGAGCTGTAGTTTCACTATTGGAGGCCACGGGTGCAACCTCACTTTCTTCCAAGCCCACGGGTGCATCACTATTTGTGTCTCCTCGTGCTCATTTCCTCCCTCTTTGCTTGGTCCATCATCTTTAGGTGTAGGAGAGTCATCTTTATCATCTTTTAAGCTCAACTTCTCCAAACCTAACTCAATGTCATCATTCTCAAGCAAAGGGTCAAATGCAAGAGTTTTCAATAAATTTAACATGAATGGACTCTTCTATTCTCCTAGACTTTGGATTGTAAACTCTATAAGCTCTAGAAGTTAAAGCATAGCCAACAAATACACAAGGAGTAGATTTTGCATCAAATTTATCTAAGTCATCCTTAGTGTTTAGTACATAACATTTGCAACCAAAAACTCTAAAGTAGTCAACCTTAGGTTTTCTATCATTCCAAATCTCATAAGGTGTCTTATTTATCTTCTTTCTAATAGACAACCTATTTGTAACATAGCATGCACAATTAATGGCCTCGGCCCACAAGAACTTAGGCAAATCATGTTCACAAAGCATAGTCCTAGCAATTTCTTGTAAAGTTCTATTTTTCCTTTCTACCACCCCATTTTGTTGGGGTGTCCTAGGTGAAGAGAAATCATGTCTAATGCCATATTCATCACATAGATCAATAATGCATGATTATCAAATTCTCCTCCATGATCACTCCTAATCTTGCCTAATGCTTATGTTCTTTCATTTTGAAGCCTCTTGATTAGTTTTGAAAACTCATGAATGGTCTCATGTTTATGTGCAAGGAAAATCACCCAAGTATATCTAGAATAATCATCAACAATTACAAAGGCATAGGATCTACCACCTACACTTTTAACTCTACTTGGACCAAACAAATCAAGATGCAAAAGTTCTAAAACCCTAGTAGTTGAAATCTGGTTTTTAGACTTGAAAGACTCCCTAGTGTGTTTTCCTCTAATGCATGGCTCACAAGCATCATACATGTCAAAGTTCAAAGAAGGTATGCCTCTAACAAGATTATTTCTAACCAATTTTTCAATTGTAGAAATTCCTATATGTCCTAATCTTCTATGCCATATATTCACATCACTAATATTGGAAATCAAGCATTTAAGTTTGCAATCATTCAAGTCTTTCAAATTAATAGAATACACATTACCATCTCTTTTTCCTACAAGCACACATTCATTCATGGCATTTAAAAACTCACACTTTGAATCATCAAAACATATGCGCAAGCCACCATCACACAATTGAGAAATACTAAGAAGGTTAAAAGATAATCCATCAACTAATTGCACATTAGAGATAGAGAAAGAGGATACATCACCTATGGATCCTTGACCAAGGATCCTACCCTTCTTGTTGTCACCAAAAGTCACATGACCACCATTAGAGAACTTCTTGAGAGAAGAAAAAGAACTTGAGTTCCCGGTCATGTGTCTTGAGCAACCACTATCCAAGTACCACTTGGAAGCCTTAGAACTTTTGATTTTCAAGAACACCTACATTAGTTCAATTCGCTTTAGGTACCCAATTTCTTTTGGGTCCTAGGAGGTTAGCATCAAGAATCTTGGTTCCCTTTGGAACCCACATTTGCTTAACTTTCTTGCCAAACACATATTGAAACTTTGGAAAAACTTTGGCATTCAAGTTATGCATATATGCATCATTTGAAGAATGAAATGAAGTGCTAGCATACATAGAGCCTTGTGGAGCTCTAGGAGCCCT